>NC_029777.3:59072568-59075118 GCF_000817695.3 Arachis duranensis
AAAAAGAAAAAAAAGAAAAAGAAAGAAATAAAGTTGTGATCCAAGGCAACAAGAGTGTGCTTAAGAACCCTGGACACCTCTAATTGGGGACTTTTAGCAAAGCTGAGTCACAATCTGAAAAGGTTCACCCAGTTATGTGTCTGTGGCATTTATGTATCCAGTGGTAATACTGGAAAAAAATGCTTAGGACCACGGCCAAGACTCATAAAAGTAGCTGTGTTCAAGAATCAACAAACTTAACTAGGAGAATCAATAACACTATTTGAAATTCTAAGTTCCTATAGAAGCCAATCATTCTAAACGTCAGAAGAAAAAGTGAGATGCCAAAACTATTCAAAAGCAAAAAGCTACAAGTCATGCTCATCTAATTAGAATTAATATTCATTAATATTTGGAATTTATAGTATATTCTCTTCTTTTTATCCTATTTGATTTTCAGTTGCTTGGGGACAAGCAACAATTTAAGTTTGGTGTTGTGATGAGCGGATAATTTATACGCTTTTTGGCATTGTTTTTAGGTAGTTTTTAGTATGATCTAGTTACTTTTAGGGATGTTTTCATTAGTTTCTATGCTAAATTCACATTTCTGGACTTTACTATGAGTTTGTGTGTTTTTCTATGATTTCAGGTATTTTCTGGCTGAAATTGAGGGACTTGAGCAAAACTCTGATAAGAGGCTGACAAAGGACTGCTGATGCTGTTGGAAAGTAGATATCCAGAGCTTTCCAGCAATATATAATAGTCCATACTTTATTCGTAATTATATGACGTAAACTGACGCTCAACGCCAGTTCCATGTTACATTCTGGAGTCAAACGCCAGAAACACGTCACGAACCAGAGTTGAACGCCCAAAACACGTTACAACTTGGCGTTCAACTCCAAGAGAAGCCTCAGCTCGTGGATAGATCAAGCTCAGCCCAAGCACACACCAAGTGGGCCCCGGAAGTGGTTTTATGTATCAATTACTTACTTCTGTAAACCCTAGTAGCTAGTTTAGTATCAATAGAACTTTTTACTAGTGTATTAGACGTCTTTTGACCACATTACATCTTTGGTCTCAGTTTTATTTTATTATTCATCTTAGGAGACTATTGATCACGTATTGGGGGCTGGCCATTCGGCCATGCCTGGACCTTCATCATTTATGTATTTTCAACGGTGGAGTTTCTACACACCATAGATTAAGGGTGTGGAGCTCTGCTGTACCTCAAGTTTCAATGCAAGTACTACTATTTTCTATTCAATTCGACTTATTCTTATTCTAAGATATTCGTTGCACTTCAACATGATGAATGTGATGATCCGTGACACTCATCATCATTCTCACCTATGAACGCGTGACTGACAAAGACAAAAGCATTCTTGTTGAGGCTGACCCTGAACCTGAAAGGACCTTGAAGCGAAAGCTAAGAGAAGCTAAAGCACTACTCTCTATAGAGGACCTAACAGAAATCTTCAAACAAGAAGAAGACATGGCAGCAGAAAACAACAACAATGCCAACAATGCAAGGAAGGTGCTGGGTGACTTTACTGCACCTACTCCCGACTTCTATGGGAGAAGCATCTCTATCCCTGCCATTGGAGTAAACAACTTTGAGCTTAAGCCTTAATTAGTTTCTCTAATACAACAGAATTGCAAGTTCCATGGACTTCCATCGGAAGATCCTCATTAGTTTGTAGCTAAATTCTTGCAAATCTGTGATACTGTCAAGACCAATGGGGTTAACCCTGAGGTCTACAGACTTATGCTATTCCCTTTTGATATAAGAGACAGAGCTAGGATATGGTTGGATTCACAACCTAAAGAAAGCCTGAACTCTTGGGAAAAGCAAGTCAATGCCTTCTTGGCAAAGTTTTTTCCACCTCAAAAATTGAGTAAGCTTAGAGTGGAAGTCCAAACCTTCAGACAGAAGGAAGGTGAATCCCTCTGTGAAGCTTGGGAAAGATACAAATAATTGATCAGAAAGTGTCTGTCTGACATGCCTTCTGAATGGAGCATCATAGGTATCTTCTATGACGGTCTGTCTGAACTGTCCAAGATGTCATTGGACAGCTCTGCAGGAGGATCTCTTCATCTGAAGAAGACGCTTGCAGAAGCTCAAGAACTCATTGAAATGGTTGCGAATAACCAATTCATGTACACTTCTGAAAGGAATCCTGTGAACAATGGGACAAATCAGAAGAAAGGAGTTCTTGAGATTGATACTCTGAATGCCATATTGGCTCAGAACAAAATATTGACTCAGTAAGTCAATATGATTTCTCAAAGTCTGTCTGGAATGCAAGCTGCACCAGGCAGTACTAAGGACGCTTCATCTGAGGAAGAAGCTTATGATCCTGAGAACCCATCAATGGAAGAGGTGAATTACATGGGAGAACCCTATGGAAACACCTATAATCCTTCATGGAGAAATCATCCAAATCTCTCATGGAAGGATCAACAGAGACCTCAACAAGGTTTCAACAACAATAATGGTGGAAGAAACAAGTTTGGCAATGGCAAGCCTTTTCCATCATCTTCTCAGCAACAGACAGAGAGTTCTAAGCA
>NC_029777.3:59075875-59077281 GCF_000817695.3 Arachis duranensis
AATGCTCAGCCCAAGCACACACCAAGTGGGCCCGGAAGTAGATTTTTATGTCATTTACTCATCTCTGTAAACCCTAGGCTAATAGTTCTCTATAAGTAGGACCTTTTACTATTGTATTTTCATCTTTTGATCATTCTAGATCTTTTGATCATGTTTTTATGATTGAACCCTCTTTGGGAGGCTGGCCATTCGGCCATGCGTAGACCTTGTTCTTATGTATTTTCAACGGTGGAGTTTCTACACACCATAGATTAAGGTGTGGAGCTCTGCTGTACCTCGAGTATTAATGCAATTTCTATTATTCTTCTATTCAATTCAGCCTATTCTTGTTCTAAGATATTCATTCGCACCTCTTGGATTCTTTAACCGGAATCTTCGTGGTATAAGCTAGAATTGATGGCGGCATTCAAGAGAATCCGGAAGGTCTAAACATTGTCTGTGGTATTCTGAGTATGATTCAATGATTGAATGACTGTGACGAGCTTCAAACTCCTGAAGGCTGGGCGTTAGTGATAGACGCAAAAGAATCACTGGATTCTATTCCAACCTGATTGAGAACTGACAGATGATTAGCCGTGCCGTGACAGGGTGCGTAGAACATTTTCACTGAGAGGATGGGAGGTAGCCACTGACAACAGTGAAACCCTACATACAGCTTGCCATGGAAAGGAGTAAGAAGGATTGGATGAAGACAGTAGGAAAGCAGAGAGACGGAAGGGATAAAGCATCTCCATACGCTTATCTGAAATTCCCACTAATGAATTGCATAAGTATCTCTATCTTTATCTTTATGTTTTATTCATCATTCATAACCATTTGAGTTTGCCTGACTAAGATTTACAAGATGACCATAGCTTGCTTCATACCAACAATCTCTGTGGGATCAACGCTTACTTGCGTAAGGTTTATTACTTGGATGACCCAGTACACTTGCTGGTTAGTAGTGCGAAGTTATGATAAAGAGTTGAGATTGCAATTGAGCGTACCATGTTGATGGCGCCATTGATGATCACAACATCACAACACTAAACTTAAATTGTTGCTTGTCCTCAAGCAACTGAAAATCAAATAAGATAAAAAGAAGAGAATATGCAATGAATTCCAAAAACATCTATGAAGATCAGTATTAATTAGATGAGCGGGGCTTTTAGCTTTTTGCCTCTAAACAGTTTTGGCATCTCACTCTATCCTTTGAAATTCAAAATGATTGGCTTCTTTAGGAACTCAGAATCCAGATAGTGTCATTGATTCTCCTAGTTAAGTATGATGATTCTTGAACACAGCTACTTATTGAGTCTTGGTCGTGGCCCAAAGCACTCTGTCTTCCAGTATTACCACCGGATACATACATGCCACAGACACATAATTGGGTGAACCTTTTCAGATTGTGACTCAGCTTTGCTAAA
>NC_029777.3:59080694-59080896 GCF_000817695.3 Arachis duranensis
TTCTTAAGCACACTCTTTTTGCCTTGGATCACAACTTTATTTCTTTCTTTTTCTCTCTTTTTTTTCGTTTTCTTTTTCTCTTTTTTTTTCGTTTTTCTTCTTCTCTTTTTTTTTTGTTTTTCTTCTTTTCTTTTTTTTTGTATTCACTGCTTTTTCTTGCTTCAAGAATCATTTTTATGATTTTTCAGATCCTCAGTAACAT
>NC_029777.3:59081084-59081583 GCF_000817695.3 Arachis duranensis
CTCTTTTTCAATTAAGAACATTTTTCATTTAAGAGAGGTGATGGATTCATAGGACATTCATAACTTTAAGGCATAGACACTAAGACACTAATGATCACAAGACAGAAACATAGATAAACATAAGCATAATTTTCGAAAAACAGAAAAATAAAGAACAAGGAAATTAAAGAACGGGTCCACCTTAGTGATGGCGGCTTGTTCTTCCTCTTAAAGATCCTATGGAGCGCTTGAGCTCCTCAATGTCTCTTCCTTGTCTTTGTTGCTCCTCTCTCATGATTATTTGATCTTCTCTAATTTCATGGAGGAGAATGGAATGTTTTTGGTGCTCCACCCTTAGTTGTCCCATGTTGGAACTCAATTCTCCTAGGGAGGTGTTTAGTTGCTCCAAATAGTTTTGTGGAGGAAATTGCATCCCTTGAGGCATCTCAGGGATTTGATGATGAGAGGGGTCTCTTGTTTGCTCCATCCTCTTCTTAGTGATGGGCTTGTCCTCATCAAT
>NC_029777.3:59081900-59083777 GCF_000817695.3 Arachis duranensis
TCGGCTTTCCTCTTGAATCTCTCTTCCATTGGGCACCCTCTTCACAAATGATTGTGAGGACTTGGTCCAACCTTTGATCAAAGTTGACCCTTCTAGTGTAAGGGTGATCATCTCCTTGCATCATGGGCAAGTTGAATGCCAACCTTACTTTTTTCGGACTAAAATCCAAGTATTTCCCCCGAACCATAGTAAGCCAATTCTTTGGATCCGAGTTCACACTTTGATCATGGTTCTTGGTGATCCATGCATTGGCATAGAACTCTTGAACCATTAAGATTCTGACTTGTTGAATGGGGTTGGTAGGAACTTCCCAACCTCTTCTTCGGATCTCGTGTCGGATCTCCGGATATTCACTCTTTTTGAGTTTGAAAGGGACCTCAGGGATCACATTCTTCAAGGCCACAACTTCATAGAAGTGGTATTGATGCACCCTTAAGATGAATCTCTCCATCTCCCATGACTCGGAGGTGGAAGCTTTTGCCTTCCCTTTCCTCTTTATAGAGGTTTCTCTGGCCTTAGATGCCATAAATTGTTATGGAAAAACAAAAAGCAATGCTTTTACCACACCAAACTTAAAAGGTTTGCTCGTCCTCGAGCAAAAGAAGAAAGAAGAGAGTAGAAGAAGAAGAAAGGAGGAGATGGAGATGGCTTTGTGGTTCGGCCAATGGGGGGAGAAGTAGGTTTAGGTTGTGTGAAAATGAAGGAGTGAAGATGGGTTTATATAGGAGTGGGGAGAGGGGTAGGGTTCGGTCATGTATGGGTGGGTTTGGGAGGGAAAGTAGTTTGAATTTGAATGGTGAGGTAGGTGGGGTTTTATGAAGGATGGATGTGAGTGGTGAAGAGAAAGATGGGATTTGATAGGTGAAGGGTTTTTGGGGAAGAGGTGTTGAGATGATTGGTGAATGGGTGAAGAAGAGAGAGAGAGTGGGGGTAGGTGGGGATCCTGTGGGGTCCACAGATCCTGAGGTGTCAAGGAAAAGTCATCCCTGCACCAAATGGCAAGCAAAATTGCTCTTCATGCCAATTCTGGCGTTAAACGCCGGGCTGGTGCCCATTTCTGGCATTTAACGCCAAGTTCTTGCCCTTTACTGGCGTTTAACGCCAGTCTGGTGCCCCTTTCTGGCGTTAAACGCCCAGAATGGTGCCAGACTAGGCGTTAAACGCCCATCTGCTAGCCTTACTGGCGTTTAAACGCCAGCAAGTTCTTCCTCCAGGGTGTGCTTTTTTTCTTTCTGTTTTTCTTTCTGTTTTTGCTTTTTCAATTGATTTTGTGACTTCTCATGATCATCAACCTACAGAAAAATAAAATAACAAAAGAAAATAGTTAATTATAAAACATTGGGTTGCCTCCCAACAAGCGCTTCTTTAATGTCATTAGCTTGACAGAGGACTCTTATGGAGCCTCACAGATACTCAGAGCAATGTTGGAACCTCCCAACACCAAACTTAGAGTTTAAATATGGGGGTTCAACACCAAACTTAGAATTTGTTTGTGGCCTTCCAACACCAAACTTAGAGTTTGACTGTGGGGGCTCTGTTTGACTCTGTTTTGAGAGAAGCTCTTCATGCTTCCTCTCCATGGTGACAGAGGGATATCCTTGAGCCTTAAACACAAAGGATTCTTTATTCACTTGAATGATCAATTCTCCTCTATCAACATCAAGCACAGTCTTTGCTGTGGCTAGGAAGGGGTTGCCAAGGATGATGGATTCATCCATGCACTTCCCAGTCTCTAGGACTATGAAAACAGTAGGGATGTAATGGTCTTCAACTTTGACCAGAACATTCTCTACAAGTCCATAGGCTTGTTTTCTTGAATTGTCTGCCATCTCTAGTGAGATTTTTGCAGCTTGCACCTCAAAGATCCCTAGCTTCTC
>NC_029777.3:59083989-59110651 GCF_000817695.3 Arachis duranensis
TACTTTTCTGGACTTTACTATGAGTTTGTGTGTTTTTCTATGATTTTAGGTATTTTCTGGCTGAAATTGAGGGACCTGAGCAAAAATCTGATTCAGAGGCTGAAAAAGGACTGCAGATGCTGTTGGATTCTGACCTCCCTGCACTCGAAGTGTATTTTCTAGAGCTACAGAAGCCCAATTGGCGCGCTCTCAATTGCGTTGAAAAGTAGACATCATGGGCTTTCCAGAAATATATAATAGTCCATATTTTTCTTGAGATTTGATGGTCTAAACCGGCGTTCCAAATCAGCTCAAGACTGCCTGGTGTTTAACGCTGGAACTGGCACAGAAGTGGGAGTTAAACGCCCAAACTGGCACAAAAGCTGGTGTTTAACTCCAAGAAAAGTCTCTACACGAAAATGCTTCAATGCTCAGCCCAAGCACACACCAAGTGGGCCCGGAAGTGGATTTATACGTCATTTACTCATTTCTGTAAACCCTAAGCTACTAGTTCTCTATAAATAGGACCTTTTACTATTGTATTTTCATGTGGGTAACTATCTTCGAGTAGTATTATGCTATCTTAGATCGTGGGGCTGGCCTCACAGCCATGCCTAGACCTTGTTCTTATGTATTTTTAACGGTGGAGTTTCTACACACCATAGATTAAGGTGTGGAGCTCTGCTGTACCTCGAGTATTAATGCAATTACTACTGTTCTTCTATTCAATTCATCTTATTCTTGTTCCAAGATATTCATTCGCACTCAAGAACTTGATGAATGTGATGATTATGTGACGCTCATCATCATTCTCACTTATGAACGCGTGCCTGACAACCACTTCCGTTCTACATGCAAACAAGGCTTGAATGTGTATCTCTTAAATCACTGGATTCTATTCCGACATGATCGAGAACCGACAGATGAATAGTCGTGCTGTGACAGAGCGCGTTGAACATTTTCACTGAGAGGACGGGACTGTAGCCATTGACAACGGTGATGCCCAACATACATCTTGCCATGGAAAGGAGTAAGAAGGATTGGATGAAGACAGTAGGAAAGCAGAGAGACGGAATGGACAAAGCATCTCCACACGCTTATCTGAAATTCTCACCAATGAATTGCATAAGTATCTCTATCTTTATTTTATGTTTTATTTATCTTTTAATCATTAATCCTCCATGACCATTTGAATCAGCCTGACTGAGATTTACAAGATGACCATAGCTTGCTTCATACCAACAATCTCCGTGGGATCAACCCTTACTCGCGTAAGGTTTATTACTTGAATGACCCCGTGCACTTGCTGGTTAGTTGTGCGAAGTTGTGATAAAGAGTTGAGATTGCAATTGAGCGTACCATGTTGATGGCTCCATTGATGATCACAATTTCGTGCACCAGTTGTGCTTTAACTTACTGTAAATGCCTTCTTAGGGTCCTCTCAGGTTCAGGGTCATGATCAAAGAGAGGTTCTTTATTCCTGTTCCATCTCATAAACAAGAAAAAGAAGGACACGAAAGAAAGAGAATGGGAGTTTCTATGTCAAAGTATAGAGAATTCCCTGTGAGATGTGAAAAAGAAAGAATAATAAAGATAGAAGGATGAGATGAAGAATTCGAATAGAAAGGGTAGAGGATTTCAAAAATTAAAAAGTAAAAAGAGAAACTAGAATTAAAACATTTTTGTTTTTATTTTAATTATTAACTGAACTAAAAAGATTTGAAAACTCAAGTGTGATTTTCGAAAAAGAAGAGAGAGAAAGAGGTAAGAAGTTTTCGAAAATAGAAGAGAGAGGAATTAGTTAGGAAGTTTTGAAAAAGATAGAAAGTGAAGGGGGAGTATTAAAGAGATATCAAACTTTTAAAATTAAAATAAGATAAGATAGGATATTTGAAAAAGATTTGATTCTAAATTTTGAAATTAAGACAAGATAAGATAGAGATTTGAAAATAAGTTAAAAAGATAAGATATGGTGCAGATTTGAAAAGATAGTAAGATTTAAAAAGATTTGAAAATTGATTTTTGAAAAAGATTTAATTTTGAAATTTGAAATTTGAAATATAAAATTTAGATAAGATAAGATAATGATTTGAAAATAAACCAAAGATAAGATAAAGAGTTTAGAAAGTTTTGAATTTTAAAATTTAAAAGAAAGATGAGATAAGAAATAATCAAATTAAAAGAAAAGATTTTGAAAATATTAAAAAAGATAGACCGGGAAAAACTTGGTGCACGAAACTGACTCCGCACGTTTCGCACAGATAGAACGGCAAATATACCGAGTCGTCCAAGTAATACCTCAGGTGAGTGATGGTCGATCCCACGGAGATTGTTGGTTTGAGAAATGATGGATGAGGTTAGCACCGGTTTTGGTTTTTCCACTTAAAATATCTTCCGTTGCAAGTATAGACCAAACTGGCAACCAACTCCCATCATCAAAGTTTAGAAGGACAAATTATCACAATCAAAACCAATATAAACCGGGAGTTTGAATTCTTAGGTCGTCTCCCAAGGACCAACGATCAATGAGTGCACAATTTCGGTTGTGAAGGCAAATGAGATTTTCAATAAAGAGATGAACAATTAAAGGAATAAAAGAAAATTCAAAATTGCAAGTAATGAAGTAATAAAGGAATTAAAGAACTAGCTATATAACATGAACAAGTAAGATATAAAAGTAATTGATGTATGTATATGTGTGTGTGTGTGATTCAAAGCATAAATGGAATCTTGGCTTGGGATGAGCTAGGGATTCCTTTCCTTGTTGCAACCACAACTATGACAATTGTAATGGATTAATCTCACTTTGTTAACCCTTACATCGGAGAGTAGGTTAAGTGAGCATAGTTGTTCTTGATCCACAAATCCTAACTCACTTGCTAATTGTCTTAGCAACAACTTAGCGTTAGTGGAAACAAGAACAGTTAACAATCCAAGAATAATCACTAAATGTTGGACATTCCAACTCTAGGAACCTAACTACTCATTTTCCCAAGGCAAGTGGTGGAAATTTAACCCATAATCAAAATTGACATTTCCACAAACACTTGGTGGGCATAAACACAATTCATGTCAAAATTGAGAAAATGCTTGAAACTATGAGCAACAAATGATCAAAATCAACAATAGCAACTCAACCAAGCATATAACAATCATCAATCATCAAAATCATCAACAATAGCAACTCAACCAAGCATATAAACCCTAATGGTGTTGAGAGAAAACTTAAAGAAAACTAAACCTAAAACATCCTACTACTATCTACAACTACTCCTAATGTTATGCTATGCTTCTACTATGTTTGCCCCCTCCAATATGAGCTATAGCATCAGAATTGGGCCTCCAAGCCTCTTCCAAATGCAAGTCATGTGCATTTTCAATGAAGGCATGTGCGGATACTTGTGCGTACGCACAGACGTGTGCACATGCACACTTGGCCGAAATCTTAGGCTGTGCGTACGCACAAGAGGCTTGAACACGCACACTTGGCGATGCTTTGGATGATCATGTGACACACAAGATGCTATGCGCTGGCACACTTGCCTTTGCTTTGCTGCCTGTGCGCATGCACAAAGGGTTGTGCACACGCACACACAGCTTTATTATTCTCTTTTGTTTCTTCGTGCTCCCTCCTCCTCGCATGCTCCTCTTCCATTCTCGCCAAGCCATTCCTACCTTGTACATCTAAAATCACTCACAAACAGCATCAAGGCATCGAATGGAAGGTAAATGGAATAAAATTAGGTTAAATTAGGCATAGAAGAGCATGTTTTCATAATCAAGCACAATTTAGGAGGAAAGCTCAAAAGCATGCTATTTAATGCAATAATTGTAGGTTTATATGATGAAATCCTCTCAATTCTAACAAAAACTTATCGTAAAATATGGATTCATCAAGCAAGCAATCGTTACCTTGCAGATATTCGTCAGGCAGATAGAAAACATAGTTGTCACAAGAAGATGCAAAAAAATAGATAAATAAATAAAACGTTACTAAATAGGTGTGAAATCAATGGTATGAGAATGGTTGGCTTCGGAGATGCTTCTTCCTTCTAGATCAACTTTTCTCACCATCTACTTTCATTCCATGGCAGGCTGTATATGATTAACGCCGGGTCAGCAGTCGTTAATCTCCTCTGCTTCAGATCAAACGACGAGTCAGTGGTCATCCAATCTGAACAGGGGTGAGGCTCTAGCAGTCCATTCCCTTGGTGATCCTACTCAAAATACCACAGACAATGTTAGATCTTCTGGATTAGAGAACGCTGCTCCTTTGGTTCTAGCATATACCACAAAGGACCTAATCGCCCCGTACCTCAGCTGCACTAATGTCTTGAGAAGTACCCAATGAAGCCGTGGGTTAGCTGTCTAAGAGATGTATAATCAAGCTTGTGGTTCAATACTATCCTGTCATGGACTTGCAAGAACCCATGTGGAATCGGGATGACAGTCAAGTTACACTCTTAGTCCATTAGGATGAAGAACGAAGATACATCTTAGAATAGAGTCAAGCCTAGATTGAAGTGGAATAGTGATATTATTAATTCATAAAAATCAACAGAGCTCTTAACCTTAACCTAGGAGGTTAGTGACTCATACTATACAGAAAATAATAGTAAAAAGTTCGAATGGGCCAAAGATGAGGTAGAAGATCCTAAACATGGGTGATCTTTTCCTGTATATACTATTCTTATAACTAAGGAATACAGAAATAAGATAGACTATGTTAATAGTGCGAAACTCCACTTTTGGGTCTCACTTGGTGAGTGTTTGGACTGAGCTAAGGGTGTATCCATGAGCTAGTACCCTTCTTGGTCATTGAACGCCAGCTTTGGACTCCATTTTGGGCGTTAGACGCCAGCTGCTCCCTTTCGGACGTCCAACGCCAGGAAGAGGGTGAAGTGCTGGCGTTGAATGCCATTTTTGAACCTATATTTCCAGAGCAAAGTATGGACAATTATACATTTCTGGAAAGCCCTAGATGTTAGCTTTCCAATGTCGTTGAGTATACGCCATTTGGACTTTTGTAGCTCCAGAAATTTAACTTTGAGTGTATGGAGGTCAGATTCTGACAACATCTGTAGTCCTTTCTCTGTCTCTGAATCGGACTTTGCCAAAACTCCTCAATTTTAGCCAGAAAATACCAAAAATCATCATAAAACACAACAACTCAAAGTCGAATCCAAAAATATAAATTTTGCACAAAAACCTAAGAAAATATAATAAAACTTAAACAAAACAAAATGAAAACTATATGAAAATGATGCCAAAAAGCATATAAAATATCCGCTCATCACTTGGTCAATGGCTACTTTGGACCGGTTGCTACTAGAGATGATAGATCGTTGGATGATTTCCAACCATCCTCTTGCTACGGGCTTAAGGTCAAGCCTTCTTAGTTGGGTCTCCTTGCATTAATGGTAGATGAGGCACCAACCTTACACTTTCCAGGCTGAAATCTAAGAGACACCCTCGGAACACGATGTGCCAATTTTTGGGGTGTGAGTTCACACTAGCGTTATGATTTTTGGTGACCCACGCATTGGCATAAAACTTTTGTAACATTAAGATTCCAACTACCAGGATAGGGTTGGTCAGAACTTCCCAACCTTTTCTCTGAATTTCTTGTTGGATATTCGGGTACTCATTCTTTCTTAGCCTAGAAGGGACTTCAGGAATCACCCTCTTCTTTACCACTACTTCATAGAAATGATCTTGATGAGCCTTAGTAAGGAATCTCTCCCTTTCCCAAGGTTCAGAGATGGAAGCTATGGCTTTTTCTTCCCTCTTTCTAGAGGATTCGCTGACTTTGGTTGCCATAAGTGTGAATGGAAAGCAAAAAGAAAGGCTTTTCCAGCACCAAACTTAAAAGCTTTGCTTGTCTTCGTGCAAATATGAATAAAAGGGAAGAATAAAGTAGAAGAAGAAGAAAATAGTGGAGATAGAGGGAGAGAGGGATTCGGCCAAGTGAGGGGGCTTATGTTGTATGAGAGTTGTGTATTTGTAGGTGATTGAGGGGGTATTTATAGGGGGTTTGTATTAGGATTCGGTTATGGGGTGGGGGAATTGAGAGGAAAATATTTTGAATTTGAAGTGGTTGGGGTTGGTGGGAATGGATGGATGGTAGTGATGAAGGGTGTTCGGAAGAGAAAAAGGTGATATGGATGTGATTGGTTGAGGGTGCATGTGGAAGAGTGTATATGGAGAAAAGGGAAAGTGAGAGAGAGAAAAATGTGGGGTATGTGGAGATTCTGTGGGACCCAATGATTCTAAGAGGCTAGAAAATTCGAATTCCCTGCCCCCTTGTGGGCGTTGAACGCCCAGCCTCTGCTCCCTGGATGCCGTTCAACGCCATCTTCTTGCTCTTTCTTGGGTGTTGAACACCCAGTCTCTGCTCCCTGGATGGTATTCAACGCCTACTTCTTGCCCCTTCTTGGGCGTTGAATGCCCACACTATCTTTTTTTGTGGCGTTCAACGCTAGCTTCTTCACCCTTTGGGGTGTTGATCGCTTCTCTACCCTCCTTGTCTGCCGTTTAATGCCAGCTAGGGGTGTACTCCAAGGTGTTCTGCTTCCACCTCTGAACATTTCTATCTCGTTCTAACTACTGCACATGATCAAAAACTCACAATGGACAATGACAAAGATAAACTAATATTAGATAAATAAACTTAAGGAAGAACAGGAAGACTCTAGTTATGGTTAAGTTTCCTCCCAATAAGCGCTTCTTTAACATTACTAGCTTGACGGTTAGCTCCTTTACAAAGACGAATAGGAGCTCAGAATGTCACCCCTTACAGTGAACCTCTTCCCTATGCTCTCATGGATGAGTTCCACGTGCTCTAGAGACAGGATTTTGTTCACAGTGTGTAAAATCATTGGGCTGTCTGTGAAGACAACCCTCATGCCAGGTAAGAGGCCTTCAGTGGGGATTTTCTTATCCCTCCAGCCTTTAGGTACCTTCTTCTTAGTACCCTTATTCTTAGTGCTTGATGATGGATCCTCAACACCAAACTTAGATTTGGTACTTGGGGCTCTGTATAGCTCTGCACTGAGAGATAGGGTTGGAACACTAAGTGTTGCACAGTTGTCTCCCCTTTTGGGAAGGGGTTAGGTTTGGACATCTTGACTAAGATGTGATCCTCCCATAATTGCAAAACTAGCTCTTCCTTTACCACATCAATTATGGCATTGGCTATAGCTAGGAAGGTCTTCCAAGGATGATGGATTCATCCTTGTCCTCTCCAGTATCTAAGATTATAAAATCTGTAGGGATGTAAAAAATTTTCAACCTTCACTAAAACATCCCCTACCAAGCCATATGCCCTTTTTAGTTACTTGTTTGTCATCTCCAATGAGATCTTGGCAGTCTCAAAGATTTCCAGGCTCAAAGATTCCCAGCCTCTCCAATACAGAGAGAGGCATGAGATTTATGCTTGACCCTAGGTCACATAAAGCCTTATCAAAAGTAATTGTCCCTATGGTGCAGCGAATTACGAAGCATCCGGGATCCGGCAGCTTCTGAGGTAGTTTTTGCTGTACCAAGGCATTGAGCTCCTTGGTGACAACTGGAAGTTCTTCCTCCAATGTCTCTGTTCCAAATAACATGCCATTCAGCTTCATCAGAAATCCCTAGGTATCAAGCAATTTGCTCTTCCATAGTTTCTTCTTCCTCATCAGAGGAGGAGTATTTTTTAGAGTCTATAATCTGCAGCAAGGCATTCAAGGGAACTTCTATAGTCTCTATAGGAGCCTTGGTTTCCTTCAGTTTTTCAACAAGGGGATCCTTAGTAGGCGTTGAATGCCCAGCCTCTACTCCATTGCTGGCATTCAGCGCCTCTAACTGCTCCTCTTTGGGCGTTGAACGCACAACTACTCCATTGCTAGCATTCAACGCCATCTTTTCCTCTTCTGTTTCGACCTCAACTTCTACAGTGATGGCCTTGCACTCTTTTCTTGGGTTCACTTCACTGTTACTAGGAAGAGTGTTAGGAGGAGTCTCAGGGATTCTCTTACTTAGCTGACCAATCTGTACCTCCAAATTTCTAATGGAGGATCTTGTTTCAGTAATAAAACTATGAGTCATTTTAGAGAGACTGGAGACTATAGTGGCTAGGTCGAAGAGGCTCTGCCTAGGAGTCTCTATCTATTGCTGACAAGATAGGAATGGTTTATTGTTAAAACTATTATGGTTTCTTCCACTTTGATTGTTATTGAAGCCTTGCTTAGGCTTCAGTTGATCCCTCCAGGAAAAGTTGGGATGATTCCTCCATGATGAGTTTTAGGTGTTTTCATAAGATTCATTATTGGGATTAAATGAGATATTTCCTAAATAGTTAACCTCATCTATCTTGGGTTGATCTGGATCATATGCCTCTCCTTCATGGGATGCTTCTTGAGTGTTGTCAGCTGCAGCTTGTGATCATGTTGACCTGTTAGGTCATGATCTTATTCTAAGCCAATATGATAATCAGAGTGTCAATCTCTAGGACTCCTCTCTTCTAAGCTACCCCGGTGTTTACAGGGTTCCTCTCAAAAGTGTACATGAATTGGTTGTTAGCAACCATGTCAATGAGTTCCTGTGCCTCTTCAGGCATTTCCTTCAAGTGGAGTAAACCACCAGCAGAATGGTCCAATGCCATCTTGGACATCTCAAAAAGGCCATCATAGAAGATATCTAACATGGTCTAGTCTGAAATCATATTAGGAGGGCACTTTCTGATCAATTGCTTGTACCTCTCCCAGGCTTCATAGAGTAATTCACCCTCTTTCCACCTGAAGGTCTGAACTTCCACCTTGAGCTTGTCCAGCTTCTGAGGTGGAAAGAACTTGGTCAAGAATGCATTGACCACCTTTTCCCAAGAGTCTAGGCTTTCCTTGGGCTGAGAATCCAGCCATAACCTAGCTCTATCCCTTACAGCAAAAGGAAAAAGCATAAGCTTGTAAATTTCTGGATCCACTCCATTAGTCTTGACAGTATCACAGATCCGCAAGAAATCAGATATGAATCTGTTTGGATCTTCCTGTGAAAGTCCATGAAACTGGTAGTTCTGCTGAACTAAAGTGACAAGTTGAGGCTTCAGCTCAAAGTTATTTGCACTAACAGCAGGTATAGAGATGCTTCTTCCATAGAAATCAAAAGTGGGTGCAGTGAAGTCACCTAGGACCTTCCTTGCATATCCTCCACCATTAGGATTGGCTGCCATGTTTGTATTTTTAGCTTCTTGTTCGAAAAGCTCTGTGAGGTTTCCTCCAGAGTGTTGTGCTCTAGCTTGTTGTAAACACCTCCTTAGAGTCCTCTCAGGTTCAGGGTTAGGATCAAAGAGAGGTTCGTTATCTCTGTTCCTGCTCATAAACAAGAAGGAAGAATGCAACAGAAAAAGAAGAAAATGACTCTCTATGTCAGAGTATATAGGTCCTTTGAGAGAGTTATATAAGAAGAAAAGTAAATAAAGATATCTTTTAAGTTAAAAGTGTTTTCGAAAAATAAATAGAAAAAGAAAAAGAAGATTTTCGAAAATAGAAGAAAGAGAAAGAGGTAAGAATTTTTGAAAAAGGAGAGAGAGAAATAAGTAGAAAGTTTTCAAAAATAGAAGAGAGAGAAAGAAGAATTAGATAGATACGAAACTTTCAAAATTAAAATAAGATAAAACCAGTAACTAACCAACTAACAAGATTTGAAAACAAATTAAAAGATTTGATTTTGAATTTTAATTTTAAAAGCAAGTAAAGACTTAAAAGTTTTAAAATTAAAAAGAAGATAACATAGGAAGGACTTAAAGCAAGAAGATATGATAAAGATTTGAAAAAGATAAGATTTGAAACTTGATTTTTGAAAAAGATTTGATTTTAAAATAAGAAATTTGAATTTTAAATTTTAAATTTTGAAATTAAATTTTAAAAAATTTGAGATTAAAGTAAGATAAGATATGATTTTTGAAATTTAAAGAAAGATAGAAGGATAAGATAAAGATTTGAAATTCAAATTTAAACTTTACTAACAAGAAAACACCAAACTTAAAATTTTTAAATCAAGATAAGAAAAAGATATTAAGGATTTTCGAAAATTTAAAGATAAAATAAAAACTTTTTTGTATTTTCGAAATTTAAGGAAAAAGAAAAACAACCAAGAGACACCAAATTTAAAATTTTTAAGATCAAACAAGAAAAATTACCAGGAATAATTCGAATACCAAGATGAACACTCAAGAACAAATTCGAAAATTTAAAGAAAAGATGAACACAAAAAGGGATGCCAAACATAAAAAATGACACAAGACTCAAACATAGAAAAAGATTACTAAAGAAAAAAAAGGTTTTTGAACATTTTTTTTTTGAAAAAGAAACGAGAAACAAGTAAGACTCAAAACCAGAAAATCAAAAGAAAATAAATGGTCAAACACAAATAAAGGTTTTGAAAAATTCTTTTTGAGAGAAAACAAAAGGCACAAACAAGAGAGCAAGTAAACCTTAAAAAGTACCTAAACTAAGCAACAAGGAAGTTTGGTAGTTTATCAATCTCAGAACAATCCCCGGCAATGGCGCCAAAAACTTCGTGTGCAAATTTGAACTCCACACAACTGAACCGGGAAGTGCACTGGGTTGTTCAAGTAATACCTCAGGTGAGTGAGGGTCGAATCCTACGGAGATTGTCGGATTGAGCAAGCAATGGCTATCTTGTAAATCTTAGTCAGGCGATTAGAAACGATGGTTGTTTGTTAATAAGATAAACAAAATAATAAAGAACAAAATACCAGATTAGTGTAAATGCAATGATGGATAATTAGTTAAGGCTTTGGAGATGCGTATTCTTTTCAGATTAACTTTTCTTACCGTCTATTTCAACAACGAATGATTCATTCAATGGCAGCTGTAATTAACTAACTCATGTAGCATCCTCATTAAGTTAGTATCTTTTAAACCATAGCAGTCCACCATATCCAAGAAAGTCATGTAGCATCCTCATCAAGTTAACTCATGGCTTCCCCCTATAGTCGAGGGTGAAGACCTAAGCAATCCACTCCCCTTTGTGATCTTACTGAAAATGCTACAGACAAGGTCGGATCTTCTGAATTAGGGAGCGCTTCTTCTCATTCTCTATCCTTATCACCACGGAAACCTCAGTAACCCATGTTCAACCGGATTATATGTCACATATCCAAAGTCACCCAAGCACGCTCTTGGAATCGGTAGTGCATTCTCTAGCTTGTGGTTCAATGCTATCCAGGCAGGACTTACAAGAAACCAATGTAGAATAAGGATGATTGTCATGGGTCACCTTCAGTTCATGAGATGAAGAAAGAAAATGCACAAGAGAATGGAATCAAACGTGTATTGAAATAGAACAATAATATTATTAATCCATGAGAATCAGCAGAGCTCCTAACCCTAAATTAGGAGGTTTAGTTGCTCATGTTTTACAGAAAGTAAAACGTGAAAAGCTAAAGGTGAGGCAGAAGATCCTAAACATGGGTGATCTTCTCCTTTAAATACTAATCTAATAACTAAGAAGTACAAAAAGTATGACAGACTAGACTAGAGGTACAAAAATCCATCCTTGGGCCCACTTTGGTTGAGTATTGGGCTGAGCTTGGTATCCAACTTTGAGGAATGAGCGTTGAATGCCCATTAGGTGGTAATTGGCACTGCCTTGTGTCTTGGTGGGCGTTGAACACCAGGAATGGGGTGGTTCTTGGGCATTCAACGCTGGCTTGTCTCCTTGGGGCGTTGAACACCAGCCAGGGGGTAGCTCCTTGGCGTTCAATGCCCAGTATGGTCAGGCTCCTTCAAATAAAAGTATAGACCATTATATATTGCTGAAAAGATATGAAATTTAGATTTCCACCTCCGTTAAGAGCGAGTCATTTGGAATTCTGTAACTCCCGAAATGCTCGTTTCAGTGCACAGATGTCAGATTCTGACAGCATCTGCTATGCTTTCCTTGCCTCTGAATCAGACTTTGCTAAAGCTCCTTGATTTCAGCCAGAATTTACCTGGAATCACCATAAAATACAACAACCCAAAGTAGAATCCAAAAATGTGAATTTTGCACTAAAACCCATGAAACATAATAAAACAAAAACAAAACATAACTAAAACAATATGAAAATGATGCCAAAAAGCGTATAAAATATCCACTCGTCAGTGCACTCCAAATTTTGCTCCCAACTGGGTGCGCGCGTGCAGACCTATGCGTGCACACAAATGACCCTATTTCATTTAAAAAAATTGCCTTTTATGTGTGTGCATACACACACGTGCCCTTCTTCTATAAACTATGCGTACCCACCTAGTTGTGTGTACGCATACTCATTAATTGCCTCCTGGCCGGGGACATGCACACATGCTTATGTGTATGCACACCCTCCATTTTTCACTTTGTTTGTGTACACACACCTGTCCATGCGTATGCACAAGTGTCGTTTTGAAAATTTTGTTTTTTCTTTATTTATTTTCTTGCTTTTACCATGTTTTCTACTTATTCTAGTTAGTTTTAATAGGTATGTGCACTGTGCGTCAAGTATTCGATGAAATGCCTAAATAAACCTTTAGTTTAATACATATATTGTAGCTACCATATGTGTTGGACTATATCCTTGTTTGGCATTCTAATAAAGAAATGTGCACATTTGAATTATTGTAATACTATTTGTAATTGAATTTCAATAATGTACTTGGTTGTTGCTTTGTGTTGCTAGCACCAAAATGATAGGGAAATTACCATTGGGTTTCATATTTGGTGGAATTGTTAACAAGTGCATTGAATATTAGTGAATTGAATTGAATTTTTTGTTCATTATGGTTTTCAAATCAATATAATCACATAACAAGGTACTTGTTTCTTTTTAATCCTTTGCATTTGTTTCAGTAACTTGACTTGATTCTTATCAAGCTTGTTACTTTTTACAACAAGCACCTTGTCCGTGTGACTATTTCATTACTCTTGAGGATGAATAAGTAGTTTTCTTTTCATTATCGAATTGGTTATTATTTGTTGTGCTATTTTATATTAATTTTGCGCTTTCACTTGCGTAATTTTAATATCCAATATTCTCTAAATTCAATTCACTCTTGTTGTAATTGCCTCAGCTTGCTTGCGTTTCAATTGATGTTCATCCATTGCTTGCATCTTAGGCCATTTAATTGAGCAGCACATGCTTACTTTTGGATTGTGTGGTTTCCATTTAACCGGCCAATGTATGTGTTCTAACCTAGCGCATATTTGGAATACACACATTGTCTTTTATCATACCACACTACTATGAAATCTTTCTCAATTCATGTCTAATTATTTTATACTACAACCCGAACTCCCTCATCTTCCAGCTGAAGGTGGAGTGCCTTAGAGCATTTCTCCCCAGATAATGATGCATGCACGGAGGACTGTGCAACGCTTAAGTGTGGGGAGGATTTGCAACTTTTGGGGTGTAAATTTGACTTTCTGAATACTTGCACTCTATTTTGCTTTTAGTATTATGTTTTTTATGGATATTTGTTATTATTATGTTACTTTTGCACTGTTTACTCTTATTTGTTTGGTTGTATATATCTTAGCTTATTTTTAGTTTCAATTCTAATATTGCATTTCATCTTTACATGGTATATAGTTTATAGATAGTAGTTGTAATTGGATGTTATGAATAGTATAGTGCCTAGTTCAATTTTGTCCTAAATGTTCATGATGATTTTTGGACAGTGGAAATTAGAATGAGAACTAGGAAATTTTTGAAATTGCATCCAACAAAACATACATACATACATAGGAAATAATATTGGCAAAAACAACAAAAATTTTCAAGAAAAATTTTCTTTTAGGGAATTTCATTGTTTTGATTCAAATTTTTTTTAAACTTGCTTGAATTGTTTTGTGGAACATAGAAAAGAGATAGAATAAACAATCTTGTGAGTTGTTGGGCTTATAATGCGTGGTTGCATATTTCAACCACAATCTTTATTCTTGTGTGCTATGCTCCTTCTATGATTGTGATCTTAGATTTTTTAATTCTTTATGTTCGATATAGCCATATAGCCATACCCTTGTATCTACCATTGTGATTGAGGCCATTTTGAATTAAAAGTCACTAACCCATATAGCCATACCCTTGTATCTACCATTGTGAGCCAATTTTGAGCTTTTTAATCCCTTTTTGTTATAATTGTTGCTGCATTACCAACCTTAAGCGAAAAATCATGAATAACCTTGAATTGCATCTTCGATTAGCTTAGGTTGAGGAGTGTGTGTCATTTAAGTGTGGGAGAAAATTGTGGGAAGCATTGGTATAAAATAAAAAGTTATTTTGGGTACTTCATCGAAAAATTTGGAAAATGGGTGCCCATTCATGTATCAAGTTGCTTTAGCCATACGTATTGTCATAGAAAAAGAAAATAAAAAAATAAAATGAAAAAAATAATAACAAAAAGGGGACAAAGGTTGCCCTAAAGAAGGAAATATGAATAACGAGTGCATATGTGGACTTGGATGAAAATGATGCATGAATGTGTGTAAAAAGAGAGGAATGGGAAGTTAGGTTGCATGTTAGTGATTAGGTTGATACAGATTGGGTGGGATACTTTAGCTAATCAAAGATTCAATTTATTAGTCCACCTAACCATATTAGTCCTACCTTAACCCTAACCCTATTACAACCCTAAGAAGTCCTCATGATATTTGCATACTTGCATCAAATACTTGTTGATTGTTAGATGACTAGCAAATTCTAGAAAGCATGATTAGAGGAAGCTTGAGTGATTAAACCCTAAACCCTAAACACTGAGCAATTAGAGTGTATACACATCTGGTGAGGGGCTCTATTGCTCAATTATATGTCTCCACACATCTTATTTTGTGTTTTCTTGCAAGTTGCTTCTTCACTCTTAGAAATCTCAAATCAATTCTTTAGATTGTGATCACATTGCACTATTTCCTTACTTGTTGCCCTATATGTCTATATGATTACTTGGGAATTTGGTTGTTTGTTTTGCCAATTCAATAGGAAACTATAGTATAGATAGAAATAGATAGCCTTTAGAATACTTGCATGCATATAGATAGTTTCATTAAATAAGTTGTTTGCCCTTTTACCCTTCTCCTTTGATTGTGATTAGCATGCGGACATACTATTGTTTAAGTGTGGGGGTACTGATGAATCCATATTTCATGGTAAATTTTGGATTGAATTGAGCAGATTTCATCACATAAACTCGCATTTATTCTCTTAAATAGCATACTTTTGTGTTTTCTCTCTAAATTGCACCTAAATGTGAAAACATGCTTTCTTATGCCTAAATTGAGCAATTTTATTCCACTTTTATTCCATTCAATGTCATGATGTGTTTTGTTGAGTGTTTTCAGATCAATTAGGCAAGAATGGCTTGGGAGAAGTGGAAAGAAAGCATGCAAATTGGGATAACACTAGAAGAAACAAAGGAGAAGCATACATTGTAGTGGCTCGCGATTTTGGCGGCCTTTTAGCCTAATTTAGAGGTTCTGAAGCTGAAATTGAAGGGCAACACTTGGGAAAAGATGCCTGATGACTTACATCATCTACCCTTTTTCTTGCATAAAAAGGACTATAAAAGAGGCATAATCTCAGTTGATAATTACAATTCATGCCTTAATTGATGAATATCATAGTACATTGCTTTGAAATGAGTTTGTGTTGAATTTCAGGTGAAAAAGACATAAAAAATGGGAAGAAAATAACAAAACAAGTGGGACATGTGAAGCAGGCATGCCACTTGGAACAAATGCCACAAAAATGTATTGGCGTGACATGCCAAAAGCTGGGCATGGCACGTTGGTACAACATTCTAGAGAGCAACAATGAGAACCATCAAAGGGAAGTGGCACACCAGAAGCTGGGTGTGGCACGCCAATTCATTACCTAGAAGAATCATCACTAGGGCGTGCCACTTTGTATCGAAGGTGTGGCACGCCAGATCCAGAGTTCACTTGGGCGTGCCACTTGAGGATCAAGGCGTGGCACGCCAAGCTTAAAAGACCCACAATTGAATGGGCGTGCCACTTGAGCAACATGGCGTGGCACGTTCGTACAAAACTCCAGAGAAGGGGCTGAAGGCAAATGAAGTCTGGGTGTGTCACGTGAACAACCAGACGTGGCACGCTAATGAACAAGAATACAATGCAAAAAGTTGGGCGTGCCACTTGGTATCGAAGGTGTGGCACGCCAGCTCAAGAAGTCCCACTAAGGCGTGCCACTTGAGTGATTAGGCGTGGCATGCCAGCACTTAACGAGACCAAACAAAGCTGGGCGTGCCACTGGGTATCAAAGGCGTGGCACGCCAGCTCAATCATCCCACTTTGGCGTGCTACTTGAACATCCAGGCATGGCACGCCAACCTTTGGGAGCAAGGCAAATGAAGGGCGTGACACGCCAGTCTCATGGCATGGTACGCTGGTAGTGTTTTCCAGAGAAGAAGGAGAGAAGCCAATGAACTAGGGCGTGCCACTTGGAAGACGAGGCATGGCATGCCAGCAAGAAGATGATACATTCAGAGGGGCGTGGCACGCCAGACCCTGGGCGTGCCACACTGGTACAAACTTCCAAAAGCATGGAGTCCTGGGCGTGCCACTTTGGCTTGAAGGCATGTGGTACACGAAATCGTGATTCACACTTTTCACAACTCCGTGCAGCTGACCAGCAAGTGCATTGGGTCGTCCAAGTAATACCTTACGTGAGTAAGGGTCGATCCCACGGAGACTGTCGGCTTGAAACAAGCTATGGTCATCTTGTAAATCTCAGTCAGGCAGAATCAAATGGTTATGAAGTTTTGATAATTAAAAGATAAATAAACATAAAATAAAGATAGAGATACTTATGTAATTCATTGGTGAGAATTTCAGATAAGCATATGGAGATGCATTATTCCTTCTGAATCTCTACATTCCTATTGTGTTCATGGTCCTCTACGGTTTCCCACAAGGCTAATCATCTGTCAGTTCTCGATCATGTCGGAATAAGATCCATTGATCCTTTTGCACACTGTCACTGCGCCAACACTCGCGAGTTTGAAGCTCGTCACAATCAGCCCATCCCAGATCCTACTCAGAATACCACAGACAAGGTTTAAACTTTTCGGATCTGAAGAATGCTGCCCATGTGATTCTAGCTTATACCATGAAGAATCTGATTGCATCGAATGGAAGCTCTGTTGCTGGGAGAGGAAACCATGTGTCATGAACTAGGAGGCCAAGAGATACACACTCAAGCTATTGCATGTAAAACGGAAGTGGTTGTCAGGCACGCGTTCATAAAGGAGAATGATGATGAGTGTCATGGATCATCACATTCATCAAATTGAAGTGCAAGTGAATATCTTAGAATAAGAATAAGCTTGAATTGAATAGAAGAACAGTAGTAATTGCATTAATTCATGAGGAACAGCAGAGCTCTACACTTTAATCTATGGTGTGTAGGAACTCCACCGTTGAAAATACATAAGTGATAATGGTGTTCATTGGTTTTGGCCCCCAGAGGGGGAACCAGAATAACCAAGACCTCTAATACAATGAGAAAAAGTAATATTTAAACTAAAACTAGTAGCTAAGGTTTACAAAGATAAGTAAATGATGCAGAAATCTACTTCTGGGCCCATTTGGTGTGTGCTTGGGCTAAGCATTGAAGCTTTCATGTGTAGAGACTTTTCCTGGAGTTAAACGCCAGCTTTGGTTCCAGTTTGGGCATTTAACTCCAGCTTGTAACTCAGTTCTGGCGTTTAACGCCAGAATAGGGCAGGAAGTTGGCAATTAAACGCCAGTTTACGTTGTCAAAACTCGGGCAAAATATAAACTATTATATGTTGCTGGAAAGCCCAGGATGTCTACTTTCCAACGCAATTGAGAGCACACCAGTTAGGCTTCTATAGCTCCAGAAAATCCACTTCAAGTGCATGGAGGTCAGAATCCATCAACATCTTTAGTCCTTTTCAGCCTCTGAATCAGATTTTTGCTCAGGTCCCTCAATTTCAGCTAGAAAACACCTGAAACCACAGAAAAATACACAAACTCATAGTAAAGTCCAAAAATGTGATTTTTGCATAAAAACTAATAAAAATATACTAAAAACTAACTAAATCATACGAAAAACTACCTAAAAACAATGCTAAAAAGCGTATAAATTATCCGCTCATCACAACACCAAACTTAAATTGTTGCTTGTCCCCATGCAACTGAAAACAAAATAGAAAAAAGAAGAGAATATACAATGATTTTCCACTATATCAATGAAACTTAGTTCCAATTAGATTAGCGGGGCTAGTAGCTTTTTGCTTCTGAACAGTTTTGGCATCTCACTTTATCCTTTGAAATTCAGAATGATTGGCATATATAGGAATTCAGAATTTTGGATAGTGTTATTGATTCTCCTAGTTCAGTATGTTGATTCTTGAACACAACTACTTTATGAGTCTTGGCCGTGACCCTAAGCACTTTGTTTTCTAGTATTACCACCGGATACATAAATGCCACAGACACATAAGTTAGGGACAACTTGATTTAGCCGCTTAGGCCAGGATTTTATTCCTTTAGGACCTCCTATCCATTAATGCTCAAAGCCTTGGATCCTCTTTTTCTTTCTTTTTCTTTTTTGCCATTTTTTTCTTTTTTTTTCACAAGCTTTATTATTCACTGCTTTTTCTTGCTTCAAAAATCAATTTCATGATTTTTCAGATTATCAATAACATTTCTCTTTGTTCATCATTCTTTAAAGAGCCAACAATTTTAACATTCATAAATTTCACTATCAAAAAAATATGCACTGTTCAAGCATTCATTCAAAAAAACAAAAAGTATTGCCACCATATCAAAATAATTAAACTAATCTCAAGATAAAAATTGAAATCCAAGTACTTCTTGTTCTTTTGTAATTTAGGCATATTTTTTATTTAAGAGAGGTGAAGGATTCATGGAATTATTCATAGATTTAAGGCATAGACACTAGACACTAATGATCATGTAATAAAGACACAAACATAGACAAACATAAATCATCAAATTCGAAAAACAGAAAAATAAGAACAAGGAAATCAAAGAACGGGTCCACCTTAGTGATGGCAGCTAGTTCTTCCTCTTGAAGATCTAATGGAATGCCTGAGTTCCTCTATGTCTCTTCCTTGCCTTTGTTGCTCTTCCCTAATGGCTATTTGATCCTCTCTAATTTTATGGAGAATAATGGAGTGCTCTTGGTGCTCCATCCTTAGTTGCTCCATATTGGAACTCAAATCTCCCAAAGAGGTGTTGAGTTGCTCCCAATAGTTGTGTGGAGGAAAATGCATCCCTTAAGGCATCTCAGGGATTTCTTGATGAGGAACTTCCTCATACTCTTGTTGAGGTCCATGAGTGGACTCTTTTTTTCTCCATCCTTTTTTGGTGATGGGCTTGTCCTCTTTAATAAGGATGTCTTCCTCTATGACAATTCCAGCTAAACAGCATAGGTGACAAATGAGATGATGAAAGGCTAACCTTGCTAAAGTGGAGGGCTTATTAGCCACCTTGTAGAGTTCTAGAGGTATGATCTCATGAACTTCCAATTCTTCCCCAATCATGATACTATGGATCATGATGGCCCAATCCACAGTTACTTTAGATCGGTTGCTAGTAGGAATGATGAAGCATTGGATGAACTCCAACCATCCTCTAGCAACAGGCTTAAGGTCCGGTCTTCTCAATTGAACCAGCTTGCCTCTTGAGTCTCTTTTCCATTGAGCTCATTTTACACATATGTCCATAAGGACTTGGTCCAACCTTTGATCAAATTTGACCCTTCTAGTGTAGGGGCGTGCGTTTTCTTGCATCATTGGCAAGTTGAACGCCAACCTTATATTTTTCGAACAGAAATCTAAGTATTTTCCCCGAACAATTGTAAGCCAATTATTTGGATTCGGGTTCATACTTTGATCATGGTTCTTAGTGATCCATGCGTTTGCATTGAACTATTGAACCATTAAGATTCTGACTTGTTGAATGGGGTTGGTGAGAACTTCCTAACCCCTTCTTCGAATCTCATGTCGGATCTCCGGATACTCATTCCTTTTGAGCATGAAAGGGACCTCAGGGATCACCTTATTCTTGGATACAACTTCATAAAAGTGGTCTTGATGGACCTTTGAGATGAATCTCTCCATCTCCTATGACTCAGAGGTGGAAGCTTTTGCCTTCCCTTTCCTCTTTCTAGAGGTTTCTCTGGCCTTAGTTTCCATAAATGGTTATAGAAAAACAAAAAAAGCAATGCCTTTACCACATCAAACTTAAAAGGTTTGCTCATCCTCGAGCAAAAGAAGAAAGAAAGAAGGGGAAAAAGAGGAAAATGGAGGAGATGGAGGGTGGTATGTGATTCGGCCAAGGGGTAGTAGTGGTGTTGGTAATGTGTGAAGATGAAGGAGTGTGGAGGGGTTTATATAGGAGTGGGGGGAGAGTTAGGTTCGTGTATTTGGGGTTGGGTTTGGGAGGGAAAGTGTTTGAATTTGAAAAGTGAGGTAGGTGAGTTTTGTTTTTTTAGGGAAGATGGATGGAGGTGATTGGTGAATAGAATATAGGGAAGAGGATAGGATTTGATAGGTGAGTGGTTTTTTGGGTAGAGTGTTATAGAGATGTGTGAGGGGGAGAAAAAGAGAGGTGGGGTAGGTGGGGATCCTGTGGGGTCCACAGATCCTAAGGTGTCGAGGATTTCTCATCCATGCACTATTTAGGCGTGTAAACGCCCTTTGTATGCACTACTAGCGTTTAACGCCAGACTGCTGCCTGTTTCTGACGTTAAACGCCAGCTTTTATACCTTTCAAGCTGTAGCCTGTTTCTAGCATTAAACGCTAGTCTCGTGCTTCTTTCTGGCGTTAAACGCCAATCTGGTGCCCATTTCTGGCGTTAAATGCCCAGAATGGTGCCAGACTGGGCGTTTAACGCCCATCCTGCTACCCTTACTGGCGTTTAAACGCCAATAAATTCTTCCTCCAGGGTGAGCTTTTTTAATGCTGTTTTTGAATTTGCTTTTATTTTTTTGCAGTTGTTTTTGTAACTCCACATGATCATTAACCTAAAGAAAACATAAAATAATAATGGAAAATGGAAATTTAACATAGATAAATAAAAATTGGGTTGCCTCCCAATAAGCGCTTCTTTAATGTCAATAGCTTGACAGTGGGCTCTCATGGAGCCTCACAGATAATCAGAGCATGCTTGTGGCATCTCAATACCAAACTTAGAGTTTGGTTGTGGCCTCCGAACACTAAACTTAGAGTTTGAATGTGGATGCTTTGTTTGACTCTGTATTGAGAGAAGCTTTTCATGCTTCTTCTCCATGTGTACAGAAGAAGAACCTTGAGTTTATACAAGGTAGTCTTCATTCAATTAAAGGACCAACTGTCCTCTGTCAACATCAATCACAGCTTTTGCTGTGGCTAGGAAGGGTCTACCAAGGATGATGGATTCATCCTCATCCTTCCAAGTGTCTAGAATTATGAAATCAACAGGGATGTAAAGGACTTCAACCTTCACTAGCACGTCCTCTACTAGTCCATAAGCCTGTTTCATTGATTTGTCTGCCATCTCTAGTAAGATTCTTGCAGCTTGATAAACCCATATTTTGTGATATATTTTGTGCTTAGTTTGAGTGATTTATTCAATCCTTCACCCACTTATTCATATTAACTGCATGGTTTTACTTTTTCTTCCTTATTATGTGATGTATGTGAAAAACATGTTTCTTATGCTTTAAAATTAATTATTTTAATTACCCTTTATTATCATTCGATGCCATGATTAGTGTGTTGAGTAGTTTCAGATCTTCTAAGGCAGGAATGACTCAACGGATGGAAAGGAAACATACAAAAATGGAAGGAAAGCACAAAGAGGAGTTTCTGAAGAAACTGGCAGCGACGCGATTACATGGACGACGCGGCCGCATGCCAAGCACGAAGAAGCAGCGATGTGGCCGCATGACTGATGCGACGGCGCACCTAAAGAAGAACACCTATGACGCGGCCGCATGACTGACGCGACCGCGCGACAAGGAAAATGACAATTGACGCGACCGCGTGACCCACGCGGACGCGTGACAGAGGCCACACACCAGAAATTGCAGAAAACGCTCATAGCGAGTTCTGAAGCCCTTTTTGGCCCAAATCCAAGTCTAGAAGGCATAGACCAGAGGTTATAAAATGGGGGAATGCATCTATTCAGGGAGTCTCGAATGTTTAGTCACTTTCCATGATTAAGGTTCTCTCCTCTCTCTCTAGGATTAGGATTTAGATTTAGGATTTATTTGCTTTGAGGATTATCTTTTTATCAGGTTCAATATTCCTTTTTCATTACTTGTTTTCTCAATTTAGTTTATGAATTCTTCTATGTTACAGATTACTCTTTCGAATTAATGTTATTTGAGGTATTTCAGTTAATATTGCTTTCTTTTATTTATATTATTGATTATTCCTAATCTGAAGACATTTTTATTCCAGTAGATTTAATTCCTTTTCCTTTTGGTCTTGGTTAAGAAATCAGTAACTCAAGAGTTATCTTAGCTCAACATAATTGATAACTATTATCTTTGCTAATTGAACTGAACTTCAATAATCCCAACCTTTTCTTAGGAAATAAATAGGATTCGAAGGTCAAACTAATTAGTCCCTTGACTTTCCTTTGCTTTAGCAAAGGTTAACTAAGTGGAATTAAGGTTCAACTTTCATTATTATTGATAAGAATAACTAAGTCTGGACTTCCAATTTCTCATACCTTGCCAAAGGGTTTGCTTTACAGTATTTATTTATTTTAATTGCCCTTTAAATTATTTGCCATATTGATTCTTCATTCTCAAACCCCAATTTACAATCTCCATAACCAATAATAAGAACATACCTCCCTGCAATTCCTTGAGAAGACGACCCGAGGTTTGAATACTCGATTATCAATTTTAAAGGGGTTTGTTACTTGTGACAACCAAAACGTTTGCACGAAGGGATTTCTGTTGGTTTATAATCTATATCTACAATGCGACTATTTTTATAAAATTCTTTACTAGCAAAAATCCTAACGTCAATATGGCGCCGTTGCCGGGGAATTGCAAACGTGTGCCTTATTATTGGTTATTGTAAATATTTTTCAAAAAATAAAAAAATAATTTCAAAATATTTTCTTTTTGTTCGTTTTTGTTTTTATTTTCTTCTACTACTATGAATTCTCACCCCTCTCGCTTTGGGTTTGGTTCTAATTTTGTTGCAAGGAATGGAAGCTATAGCAGGACTATGCATCAGGGTCTAAGCAATCAAATATGGATGGAGCCACAAGGATCTGATCACCCCTTTAGGCAACAACACCTTCCAAGATATCACAGACAAAGACCATTCTACAATGCATACCAAGCTGATAGATATGGTGGATCGCCTAGTAGCTACCAACAAGCTCCACCGTATGCTCAAAGACCATCCTCACAACATAACTTTGAACCACCACATTCACAAGCCCCTTTCCGCCACTCACCTTCGTATGACCCTAACCCATATCCACTATACCAACCACCCTACGAACCGTATGAACCATATGTAGAACCACCCCAATCCAACCCCAATTACTCCCAAGAACCACCACTGCCAATTTTTGGATCGACTCAAGAATCACAAGCTCACCTCAAGGAATCAGTAGACCAATTTCATGCAACCCTTCATCAACTGGAGCAAGCAATAAATCAATTAGCTTCCAGACGTTCGGACACTCAAGGAACCCCCATGGCTTCATGTGGACAATCTAATGAAGAACGTAGCATGAAGGAGACATTAGAAACTCTGGTGGACAGTAAGAAGCATGAATTTGTACTGGAACAAGTGGAGGAAGCCGGAATTATTGAAGAGGAAGAGGAAGCAGTGGTTGAAGACTTAGGAGATGCTGAACCTCCATGGGAAAGTAAAGTTATAGAGCATCCTTCAAAGACGTTTGAAGCTGATGTTGAGGAGGGTGTACAACCTCCAAAGCATATCATAGTTGAAGACTTTGAAGGAGAGGATCAAGAGATGGATTCAATCATTAATGAATTCTTATCTACATTTGAATCCTCTCCCATTGGACTTGACATGGAAATTAAAGAAGAAGAAGCACAACATCCCATGCCCTTGGTGAACAATGAAGAAGAGATTAAATTGGAAGAAATTCACCAAAAGGAAGAGGCTAGAGATGGATGGTCAACTTAGAGCTCTTTGTGGCATTAAGAGTAAGTGGAAGATGGCTAGTGGTAAAATTGTCCTGCAAGGTTCATTATGGTTGGAAGCTTTAAGTTTAAACCCAAAGGTCGGTGTAAAGCTCAACTGAATGGGTCTAGGAAGCTGTTTGGTCGCTACAGTGAGAATTCAGATCACCTTTTACCCGGGTGTAAAAGTAAGGTTTGGGATCCTGGAATCTGTTCTGACATTTGTCACCCCGGGAGCCTAAGAATCTGTTTGAAGCTTCTTAAGGGCTTTACATGCTTAGTTTGGGACCCCGGAGGCTACTCGAAGTACAAACATTGGTGGGGATTCCTGGATCAATATAAGCATAAACCACCATAACAGGGAGCTCACCAAATGTCCAACTTAAGGACTTTAACTAAAAGTGCTAGGTGGGAGACAACCCACCATGGTATGATCATTTCTTTTTCATTTTTATCTAGTTTTATTTGTTTCCATGTCTTCTTTTATCTTATTATATTGAACCTGGAGTTTTGCATAACATTCATATTAGGATTGCATTATGCATTTTTCATGCATAAAAAAAGGGAAAACACTCACGCGACACGGCAGCGTTGCTGACGCGTCCACGTCACAAGTGTGTTGGGAAGAAAAGAATTGAACAGAGAGTCACGCGAGAGCGTGGCTGGAGGCGTGCCAGTGGCACAAATCAACCCACGCGACTGCATCGCCGACGCGTCTGCGTCACATGGGAATAATGGCCTCCCACGCGACCGCGTGACCCACGCGGCCACGTGCCCTGATTTTCGACGTAAAAAGGGTGCACAATGAATTATTGTGCGAGAGAGGTGCTGGATTGGTGCTAAACACATAATTCTACCTACGTGGATGTATGGCTCACGCGTCGCGTCATTCCCTTCTAAAGCCCATTCATGCGATCGCATGCCCCACCCGATCGTGTCACCTCAGATTTGGCAAAAATAAGATTTTGAACAGAGAGTTGTGCGAGCACGAGGCAGCCCTCACGCCAATTGCATCAAATGTGTCACGCGACCGCGTGACTGACGTGTCCGCATCAATTAATTTAAGCGCAAGCCGCGCAAACGCGTCTCTCATGTGTCCACGTCGCTTGCGCCGCACACCTTAACCTAATATGCCAAATATCTTATCTTTTCTTCCCCAATCCTAATTTTTCCCTCCCTCCTTTCTTACTCACTTCTTTCCCTTCTCATTCTTCTTATTTTTCATTTTATTTATTTGCATATTTCATTCATTGCATTTTAATTTAGTGCATATTTTTTCTTTTCTTTTCTAAATTTATTATTTTTCCTTTGGTGTTGATTCTCTTATTTAACTGTTGCATCTTTTCTGGTATAATTTTTAGTGACTTGTTTTACAATGTTGGGTGATGCTATTTTTCTGTCAATATCAATCTTTTATGATATCTGTATTCCTTTTGCATTGACATGAACTTACATTGTCTTTCATTACCCACTCTCTTCCCCATTGTTGTACATTTTGTACCACTGGCATGCCGTGGCTTCTATTGTTTTCTCACATACATGTTGAAGCTTCCATGTAAATGAGACCCTTATCAATTGGCATTAACCCACCCATACTTTATTTATTTTCTTATCTTTATTCCAGGGTTACTTTTCTTCCCTTTTTCTTTCAGGATGGCCACCCGGAAGGGAACTGGAAGACGTTTACATGGGGAGATAGACAAGTCAATCTGCACAATCTATAGCGAAAGGCATCAGTTGGAGCAGCTCATCCACTTGTATATCTTAGCATGCACCGAGGACGGTGCAATCTTTAAGTGTGGGGAGGTCGATACCGATCTCTATGGGTTAGCTATTTTCTTCTTTTCAACACCATTGTTTTATTTTCTTTATTTATTCATTATTGCATTTGCATGTTTGTTTGATTTTATGCATTTAGTCACTACTTGGTTCAAGTAATATTTTATTTTTCAAGAAATTTTTTATAGTATTTCACTAATTTAAATTGAAAATTTTCGTGTTAAATTTGTTTGAAGTTGTATTTGGAACATGGTTTTGGAGCCAAAGAACACACAACCTGTGAGATTTTGAGCTTAATTGTATGGTTACATTATTTAACCATAAAATTTTATTCTTGTGTGTTTTTCTTCTCTATGATTGCAATCTTTATTTTATTCCATTCTATATGTCCAATATTTAGTGTATTTATATGTTTGCATATGATTGAGGCCATTATTTGATTTTAGCTCACTTATCCCAAATAAGCCTACCCTTTACATCATCCTTGTTAGCCACCTTGAGCCTTTTAACCCCCTTCTGTTCTATAACCACATCACTAGCCTTAAGAAGAAAAACAAAAGTAAAAATCCCAAATTGAATCTTTAGTTAGCTTAAGATAGAGATTATGTATCAACTAAGTGTGGAGAAACTGTGGGAAAATGGGTTAATAAGGGAATGTATCATATTTCTAATTTATTTGAATATTGGGAATTTGGGAACCTACTCATGAAAAACCAAAA
>NC_029777.3:59110933-59112800 GCF_000817695.3 Arachis duranensis
GATGAGTAGAGTGATTACCCTATACACTAGAGAGATTAGAATGATATACACTACCAGTGAGGGTTCAGTGCTTAATTCTATGTTCCCTGCTTTCATGAGCTATCTTTTTACAAGTTTACTTGTCTTTATTTTATATGATTTGAATTAGTAAAATCTGATTTATGTTTGTCTTGGAGAACTTATTTATTTTTAACCAAGTATGTAGAAACATTTTTTGCATGTAGTTGCATTCATATAGATAGGTTGCATTTCATACATCCTACCATTCCTCTTCATCTTTATAGTTTCTCTTGAGTTTAGCATGAGGACATGCTATTGTTTAAGTGTGGGGAGGTTGATAAACCCATATTTTGTGATATATTTTGTGCTTAGTTTGAGTGATTTATTCAATCCTTCACCCACTTATTCATATTAATTGTATGGTTTTACTTTTCCTTCCTTATTATGTGATGTATGTGAAAAACATGTTTCCTATGCTTTAAAATTAATTATTTTAATTACCCTTTTATTATCATTCGATGCCATGATTAGTGTGTTGAGTAGTTTCAGATCTTCTAAGGCAGGAATGACTCAAAGGATGGAAAGGAAACATACAAAAATGCAAGGAAAGCACAAAACGGAGTTTCTGAAGAAACTGGCAGCGACGTGACCGCATGGACGACGCGGCCGCATGCCAAGAGCGAAGAAGCAGCGATGCGGCCGCATGACTGACGCGACCGCACCTAAAGAAGAACACCTATGACGCGGCCGCATGACTGACGCGACCGCGCGACAAGGAAAACTCCAATTGACCCGACCGCGTGACCCACGCGGACGCGTGACAGAGGCCACGCACAAGAAATTGCAGAAAACACTCATAGCGAGTTCTGAAGCCCTTTTTGGCCCAAATCTAAGTCTAGAAGGCATAGACCAGAGGTTATAAAGTGGGGAAATGCATCCATTCAGGGAGTCTCAAATTTTTACTCACTTTCCATGATTTAGGTTTAGTTGGAGAGAGGTTCTCTCCTCTCTCTTTAGGATTAGGATTTAGATTTAGGATTTATTTGCTTTGAGGATTATCTTTTTATCAGGTTCAATATTCCTTTTTCATTACTTGTTTTCTCAATTTAGTTTATGAATTCTTCTATATTACAGATTACTCTTTTGAATTAATATTATTTGTGGTATTTCAGTTAATATTGCTTTCTTTTATTTATATTATTGATTATTCCCAATTTGAAGACATTTTTATTCCAGTAGATTTAATTCCTTTTCCTTTTGGTCTTGGTTAAGAAATCAGTAACTCAAGAGTTATCTTAACTCAACATAAATGATAACTGATGCTAAGGCATCTTGGCCAGTTTCACTGACCTTTTCTTTATTGTTTTTAATGTAGTTTCATGCATTTCCTTAGGAAATAAGCTAGTTTTGGGTAGATATTCACTTACACCTTGATTCAAGCGTACATTGTGAATTTTACATGATTTCATGAGGATTTTGCATGAGTTTAATAATAAATTGTATGTTGCATTACCCATGACTTGGACTAGAACTTTGATGCACTCTATTGCTTGATTTCAGGACCAAAGGAAGCAAGGAAGAACCACTTAGCAGTCACATTAATCTAATTAATGTTACCACTAACGTGGAATGGGAGGTAACTTACAAAGTTAATGAGAAAAGTGATTGCCAATAATGCTCCCGAAGCCATCATTGCCCACGTTAAGAGTCACGTTAACTAAGTTAACGTGAACTCTAACGTGAAGAAGGGACTTTGAGCCAATGTTAGTGAAACTTAACATTATCTCTAACGTTGGCCAATGATCATAAGTGGCCACGTTAGAGTCCACGTTAACTTAGTTAACGTGGCCTCTAACGTTAAAAGGGG
>NC_029777.3:59112948-59118298 GCF_000817695.3 Arachis duranensis
CGAAGGTTGGCAAGGCCACATTAGAAGCCACGTTAACCTAGTTAACGTGGGCTCTAACGTGAGGCAAAGGGGTACATTGGAACGTTAGTGACAATGTTGAGTGTCACTAACGTTCTTGAACTCATACTTTCACTAAAACGTTAACACCCCTAATGTCCTGAGCTAAAGTCTCTGCCCACTTCACACTTTCTCTCTGCAAGTAAAACCAAGCCAAAATGAAGAAGAGAAATGCTTCAAACTCAAGATTCAAAGGCCCAAGACTTGAAGAGCCAACTAGAAGCTGAGAAGAGTAGTATATATAGGAGTAGCTTTGAATTATTTAGAGAGTTCTGGAAGTTGAAAAATAGCACTACTCTCTGTATTTTACTCTGCTCTTCTAGTTCCATGATGTATTCTCCATCTTTGTTTTCATTTTCTAGAGCTATGAACAACTAAACCCCTTTCATTGGGTTAGGGAGCTCTGTTGTAAGTTGATGGATCAATGCTAGTTTTCATTATTCTTCTTCTATCTTTTCTCTTGATTTTACTTGAAAGCTTTCGATCTTCATCCCATTGGGTAGTTATCTTGGAAAAGAAGCTATTCAAACTTGGATCTCTTCTGAGCCTTGAAAGAGGAATGAAGAGATCAAGCTAGAAACGCTTTCTCATGCTGGACCAAATTGGGTTTGGATGGATATGTGACTATAATCTTCTCAATACTTGATTTGGGAAATGCATGTGGTATAATCAGTGACCACACTTCATCTCTTCTCATGAGCAATTGACCAAGGAATTGGCTATTGATCAAGATTTGAGAGATTGAATTGCAAGAAATTGTAATTCAATCAATTAAGATTGCCAAGGAGATCAATGAATGCATTGATTGAGGAAGAGATGAAAATGAACTTGATCCGGAGAATTACAACATCTCCTGCGCCCAAAGAACTCCCCAATTCTGATCTCACCCATTCTCTTTAATTTCTGCGTTTACTTTCATGAGCAAACACCCCATTCCCATTTACAATTCTGCAGTTTACTTTCAGTCATTTACTTTCAGCCCTTTAATTCTAGCATTTACTTTTTCTGTTATTTACATTCCCGCCATTTTATTTTCTGCAAATCTCAACCCAAATTCTGGATTCGCTCAACTAGAACATTCTTCTAATTAAATTTGCTTGATCAATCAATCCCTGTGGGATTCGACCTCACTCTTTTGTGAATTTTTACTTGACGACAAATTCGGTACAGTTGCGAAGGAAATTTGTTGAGAGACAGTTTCCACCTTCATCAAGTTTATGGCGCCGTTGCCGGGGATTGATTGTGCATCAACAATGATTAAATTAGGAGATCACTAGATTGAGCATTTTTGTTTTGTTGATTTAATTTTCTGTTTGAGTAATTTACTTTCTGTCTTAGTTAACCTCTCCCCTTCCCCCTCTACTCTTTCGTGTTCTTTGTTATTTACCATTTAGTTTTCTAACCCACTAACTATTTCATATATTGCGTCACTCACAACTAATAGTAATTCTGACAGCAATACTATCTGCGCATATTGTTACTTGCTTGTACTTGTTGGTTGTATGACAGGGAGAAGAAGCGGGGCTTCAACTTCCTTCGATTCTGAACCAGAGAGGACCCTCCTAAGATTAAGGAGGGAAGCAAGAGAAAAACGTGCAATCGGTGCTGAAGAGGAGGAGGAACACTTTGAACTAAACATGGAAGGCAACATGGAAAACTAACATAAAGAAGAGGCTAATAACCATGGGGGAGGAGGTAGAGCAAATCATGCTGGGGAGGATAGAAGAGTGTTAGGCTCTTACATCAATCCAAACCCAGGCAACTGTGGAAGTAGCATTTAGAAGCCCACCATACATGCCAACAATTTCGAGCTAAAACCTCAGCTCATCACTCTTCAGCAGAATAATTGCTCATTTGGAGGAGGTGCTCAAGAAGACCCGAATCAACACTTGACCACCTTCTTGAGGATTTGTGACACAGTGAAGTCCAATGGAGTCCACCCGGATGTCTATAGGCTGCTCTTGTTCCCTTTTTCACTTAGGGACAAGGCATCCAAATGGCTTGAATCCTTCCCAAAAGAAAGCCTGACAAATTGGGAGGAGGTAGTGAATAAGTTTTTGGCAAGGTTTTACCCCCCTCAAAGGATCAATAGGCTGAGAACCGAAGTGCAGACGTTCAGACAGCAAGATGGGGAGACACTTTATGAAGCTTGGGAAAGGTTCAAAGACCTAACAAGGAGGTGTCCACCAAATATGTTCAATGAACGGGTGCAGTTGCACATCTTCTATGAAGGCTTGTCATATGAATCAAAGAAGGCAGTAGACCATTCCTCTGGAGGATCATTGAACAAGAAGAAGACCATTGAAGAAGCCATAGATGTAATTGAGACTGTAGCTGAGAATGACTACTTCTATGCTTCCGAAAGAGGGAACACTAGAGGAGTGATAGAGCTAAACAATGTAGATGCTTTGCTGGCTCAGAACAAGTTCATTACCAAGCAGCTAGCTGACTTCACCAAGAAGATGGAGAGGAACCAAGTGGCAGCAATCACCACCTCCTCAACAACCCAAGAAGGAGTTGAAGAAGAAGCAGAGGGTAACCTTGAGCAAGCCAACTACATTGGGAATTCACCTAGACAGAACCATGATCCATACTCTAAGACATACAACCCTGGATGGAGGAACCTAAACTTTGGGTGGGGGAATCAGCAAGATCAAAGCCAAGACCAGAGACGTTACAACTCCAACAATAATGCAGCTCATCAACAATTCACACAGAGGATATATCAACACCCCCACAACAACACTTCTCCACACCTATATCAAAACCACAACAACACCTCTCATCCTTCCACCTCTAATCCCAATCTACTATCAATTGATGACAGACTCTCTAAGCTTGAAACCTTACTTGAGGGAGTATGCAAAGACGTCCGAAACAGTAAAGTATTTCGAGAGGAAGTGCAGTCAAACATGCAGAATCAAAATGCTGCCATCAAGAAACTAGAGACACAAATTGGTTATCTATTCAAGCAGCTTTCTAACCACAACCTTTGGAATGATAACAATTCAAGCAAATAGGAGGAGTGTCAAGCTATAACACTTAGGAGTGGGAAGGAACTTAAGGAACTCTCCCAAAAACCACAAGAAGAAGGCTCAAATGAAAAGGGAGAAGAGCAAGATGGAGTTCAAACTCCCACTTCAAGTCCACAAAAAGAAAAAAGGGATGCCAAAACTGAACATCTCAAGAGCTCCATGTCCTCAGCAGTTGAAGAAAAAAGAAGATGACAACCAGTTCGTGAGATTCTTAGAAATCTTCAAGAAACTACAAATCAACATACCCTTTGCTGAAGCAATAGAACAAATGCCACTCTATGCCAAGTTCCTGAAGGAGCTGATGACTAAGAAGAGAAGCTGGAAGAACAATGAGACTGTGATACTAACCGAAGAATGTAGTGCTATCATCCAGCACAAACTACCCCAGAAGTTGAAGGATCCTGGTAGCTTTCAGATCCCTTGTATTATAGGGGAAATCACAGTAGAGAAGGCCCTTTGTGAGTTAGGAGCCAGCATCAATTTGATGTCAGTAGCAATGATGAGGAAGATGAAGATCCAGGAGGCTAAACCAACAAAAATGGCCTTACAACTGTGAAAAATCCCAATTTGACGGTTTATCTTGTATTGAATTTAGAGTATTTTGATGACCTTTTCTCGCATTTAACCTATGAATTAGCATGGTTTTGTAATCTCTCCCGTATTTGCGCTTAAGTGTGAAAACATGCCTTTTAAGCCTTATTTTGATGAATTCGAATTCCTCTTTGATTCCATAAGATGCCTTGATATGTTTGCTAGTAATCTCCGGTTGAAACAGGCTAGACATGGATCAAAGGAGCAAGGAAAGAAGCATGTGAGTGGAGAGAAGCACAAAAGACAAAGAATTGATCTCAGCCAAGCATGCGCACGCGCACAAGGCGCCCGCGCGCACATTGCAGAATTGACCAGGGACGCGTACGCGTACCGTGCGCGCACGCGTCGATGACCGCACATGACTTCATTAAAGCAACACGTGCCTGGCGATTTGAGAGGGTTTCTGGACCCATTTTGGCACCAATTGCTGATAGGAAGGAATAAAAGGATCAAGGATTGAAGGGGAAGACAATCTTGGAATCATTTTTAGCATTATTAGGCAATAAGAGGTAATTCATAATAATTGTTCTTCTTTGCTTTTCTATTGTTGATCTCTTGCCTTTCTAGTTAGATCTCTCTTTAATTCTTGTAATTTATGTTGTTTACTTTTATTGCCTTTTATGTGTTTGTTGAAATGCCTCTTCTAGATATAGTGTAGATTTTGTTCCTCTTGGCCTAGGTAGAGTAATTAGTGACACTTGAGTTATCTAATTCCTTTGTTGATTGGTAATTGGAGAGATTGCTAATTGGTTTAGAGTGCACTTGACTTTCCTTTATTTAGTAAGGGTTGACTAAGTGGTAGCAATGGACAATTCTCATCACAATTGAGAAGGATAACTAGGATAGAACTTCTAATTTTCTTATTAAAACCCCAAAATAACTCACAACCAATAACAAGACACTTTATTGTAATTCCTAGGGAGAACGACCCGAGGTTCAATACTTCGGTTTATAAATTTAAGGGTTTGTTTTAGTGACAAACAACTTTTTGTATGAAAGGATTATTGCTTGGTTTAGAAACTATACTTCGACAAGATTTTATTTGAGAAATTCTAAACCGTCAAAAATCCAATCATCAAAATGGCACCGTTGCTGGGGAATTGCAATGGTGTTGTGTTATTGGTTATTGTATATATGTGAATATTGTGAATATGTTTGCTTTTTGCTTCTTTGTTAATTTTTAGTTTGTTCTCTTTAATTGTTCCTATTTTTTTGTTTTTTTTGCCCTCTCTTGCTATCATGAATTCTCATTTTGGCTATGAGTGTGATTACAATTATGTTGTAGGTGATGAGGACTATAATGAAGATGTGTATCAAGGATGGGATAACCAAAGGTGGGAGGAGACATATGCTTATGATCAATCCTCATGGCAACAACCCCCACCAATGCACTATGAAGAAGAGCCATTCTATGATGCATATCAATCCAATGGCTATGGTGAATCACCTTGTGACTTTCAAGAACCACCACCATATGCCTATGAACCATATCCTCAACATAACTCTTAACCATACTCACAAGCCCCTTCTTACCAACAACCTTCATATGACCCTAACCCATATCTATCTTACCAACAACCATATGAGCAATATGAACCACACATAGAGCAACCACCACAACATCAACATTTTCAAGAGCTACCCCCTCCATATTATTACCAAGATGA
>NC_029777.3:59118510-59120906 GCF_000817695.3 Arachis duranensis
TCCCAATGCTTGAACACTCAAGGAACTCCCATGGCTATATGTGGAAAATCGAATGAAGAACATAGCATGAAGGATAGATTGGAAACTCCGGTGGGAAATGAAGGAAGTTGCTTTGTATTGGAACAATTGGAGGAAGCTTTAATTGTTGAAGACAAGGAAGAAGTGGTAGAAGACTTAGGAGATGTGGAGCCTCCATGGGAACATAGAGTTGAAGAAAACCTCCAAGATGATTGAAATTGATGCTAGGGAGGAAAGTGCACACCTTTCAAGGCATATTCCATATGAAGACTTGGATGGGATAGAGAAAGAATTGAGTTCCCTTGGTGATGACGATCAAGCATCAAGTCTTAGTGGTAAAGAATCCTTTGAGCATGAAGAACCTTCTCCGGTTGGATTTGAAAGCGTTAAGGAGGTAAATTTCTCTCACCCTCGCTATTATGATTTGAGTAAAGGAAAAGGTTTAGATAAAATTGTTGAACAAAGGATTGAGATCAAGAGATCTTGTGAAGAGGTGGAAATCCCTAGGAGATCAAGAGATCTTGTGAAGAGGTGGAAGTCCCTAGAAATAGAAGAACGAGGGTTGGTTATGCTTTGTCAAGATCTTTGGAAGCATCTTTGCCTAGGTTTCCATCTACACCTTCATTTGAGTGGGTGAAATTCATTTCTATTAGTTTTATTATCCCACTTGAATATGGTTTACTTGAAACGGATGGCCAACTTAGGAAAGTTTGTGGGATGAAGCGTAAACGGAAAAGGTTTTGTGGTGGGCATTGCAAATCAAGGCTCATTATGGTTGATGCATCAAACATGAGATATAAAGGTTGGAGTAGTGCTCAAATAGATGGGTCTAGGAGGATTGTTGGCCATTATATGGAGAATTCACGTTACTCACCACTCGGATGGACTAATAATGATGATCAACCTCAAGACGGGTGTGAAAATAAAGTGTGGGATCCCGGATTAGAAAAAGAGGACCAACTTTGGGAGCTCCAAGCTTGTGAAGAACTCCATCAACACTTGGCTCAATCCATGAAGAATCTTGGGGCGCAATGGAGCCACCTTGAGAGAAGCTCCCCATAAGTCCAACTTAAGGACAATAAATAAGAGTGCTAGGTGGGAGACACCCCACCATGGTAAATTCTTTTCATTTTTCCTTCTGTACATAATGATAGAATTAGTTTAATTTCATGTTTTGTTTAGTTAGTTGAGTTTAATTGGTAGTATAACATGTTAAATAAAGTTTTATGGTGTTTTGGTAGCTGTTTGGAGGTTTGGAATGCTTGTATTGGTGCAAAAACATAGCAAAAATTTTTTAAAAACAGAGCACCATCCACGCGTACGCGCACTGTACGCGTACGCGTGCATCAAGCGTTTTTGACCATCCACGTGCGCGCGCAATGCGTGCGTACACGTGGATTGAGAAGTTCCACCTTCCATACCTTGACCCGAGAGTTAGGCCTGCACTGTGCGGAAATTGGGCCTGAGGCACAAACCCCATTCACGCGCACGCGCACATGACGCGTACGCGCGACTCTCAAATAAGCCATCGACGCGCGCGCGCCATGCGTGCGTACGCGCGGATTTCTTTCTCCCATCCACTTCTCTTTTCTTCTCCTCTTTCCATTTCTTTCATTCCCCTTTTCTTCTTCCTTTCTTCTACCCCTCATCCAACACTTCCAAACACCATCGATAACAATTTATTTTAGTTAGTTGTTAGTTAGTTAGTTAGTTAATTAGTTAGTTAGTTGCTTAGTTAGTTTTAGTTAGTTTTCATTCTATTTTCTCTTTTTCATTGTAAGTGTTGGATTGTTATCCTTGTTTACCATTAATTGCTGCTGAGTATTAAAAAGGGATGTTAACTTAATGATGAGCGGATAATTTTTACGCTTTTTGGCATTGTTTTTAGTATGTTTTTAGTATGTTCTAGTTAGTTTTTAGTATATTTTTATTAGTTTTTAGTTAAAATTCACATTTCTGGACTTTACTATGAGTTTGTGTGTTTTTCTATGATTTCAGGTATTTTCTGGCTGAAATTGAGGGACCTGAGCAAAAATCTGATTCAGAGACTAAAAAGGACTGCAGATGCTGTTGGATTCTGACCTCCTTGCACTCGAAGTGGATTTTCTGGAGCTACAGAAGCCCAATTGGCGCGCTCTTAACGGCGTTGGAAAGTAGACATCCTGGGATTTCTAGCAATATATGATAGTCCATACTTTGCTCAAGATTTGATGGCCCAAACCGGCGTTCAAATTCACCCTCAGAATTCTCAGCGTTAAACACCAGAACTGGCACCAAAGTGGGAGTTAAACGCCCAGACTGGCACAAAAGCTGGCGTTTAACTCCAAGAGAAGTCTCTACACGAAAATGCTTCAATGCTCAGCCCAAGCACACACCAA
>NC_029777.3:59121731-59127949 GCF_000817695.3 Arachis duranensis
ATCTTTGGGTTCATCACCGGGGATTATTTGAGTTGTGAAAAGTATTGATCACAATTTCGTGCACCACTTAACATCATTATGTTTATAATCTTTGTTGGACTCTATTGTTGAGGTTATATTTTGCTACTTGGTTTTGAGTTTTTCATGCTCACATTTTAAGAATACCAAGTGATGAGAATTGCCTTTGAGATTGTAACTCTTTTGAATTGCATGTTGTAGCTAGCCACCATGTGATTTGAACTCTCTCTTTGAGTGGGCAATCTCTTGATGGATGTTGTGCATCTATCCTAATGCATTGTATTTCTTGATTCTATGCATCCATATGTGTTTGACTTGAATGCTTTCATGCTTCTTTAATGCTTGTTTTACCTTACAAGTTCACTTAAAGCATCTCAAGCATACTAGAATGAGTAAAATGCATGCTTCTTTTGTGACATGACTTTTATGCTAATGTGTGTTCTAAAAGGCACCTAATTTAGAATTCACACACTTAATTGTCATTAATGTCACAATAATTCACTCACTCATTTCTAGTGATTTACCTCATTCCAACAATGTATGCTTCCTTGCTTTTATATCTTCTCCTCTTATGGTGTTATATTTTTGTCTTTCATGACGAATGCACCACAAGTAATAACGGAAGCAAGACTAAGAACACGCAGCAATCCGGAGAGTCGCCGTACCCCCTTGCTCATCTTTGAGTGCACTGAGGACGGTGCAAACTTTTAAGTGTGGGGAGGTCGTCCGACCGGTCGGCAATTTTGGGTGACAAATTTCTAATCTCAACATTTTTTTTTTTGCATTTCATTCTAGGACTTTAGGATTTTTACTTGCATTTTCTTATTTTTGCATATATATACAAAATAAGCTTGGTCAAAATAATGAAATTTTTCAAGGATTTTTATCTATAAGGCACCAATTGATTTGAGTGAAAACTTTTCATTAAACTTGCTTGAATTATATATCTTGTGGATCATGTTTTTGAGCTAAGAACACAAGCAAGGGAGTTTTGAGCCTAATAGTGTGGTTACATCTTATAACCACTTATTTTGCTTCTTGTGTGCATTATTCTCTCTCTACGAGTGTAATCTTTGATTTGTTTAATTCTCTATTTCTATTATTTTGTGTATTCATGCATTTATATGATTGAGGCCATCATTTCATTAGCTCATTTATCCAAATAGCCAACCCTTTTATACTCCTTTGTTAGCCAATTTGAGCCTACGATTAACCCACTTGTTCTTAATTTTAGCACATTACAAGCCTTAAAGCGAAAAACAATAAATGTCCTTATTTAGATCTTTGATTAGCTTAGGCTAGAGTGTGTGAGTATCATTCAAGTGTGGGAACCTTGAGACATTGGGTGAATAAAAGGGTAATTTTATATTGTTATTGAAAATATTGGAAATTGGGTACATACTCATGTATTGATCAAATGTAAAACCTTATGCATTGAGATTCGTGTATATAGAAAAAAATGAGAAAAACAAAAGAAAAAAGAAAAAAATAAATATGGAAAAGAAAAAAAATATAGAAAAAGAAAGAAAAAGAAGAAGAAAAAAGAAAGGAATAAAAAGGGGACAAAATGCCCCAAATCAAAGTATAATCCAATAAAATCAATGCATAGGTGTTGTGAAATTAAAAAGGAATACATGAGTATGTGAAAAAGTGAGGAATGGGTAGTTAGATTAGAACTTAATTGTATAGGATGTCATAGGCTAGGTGGGAAGTTTAAGCTTATCAAAGATTCAAATTCCAAGCTCACTTAACCAAATATGCATCCTACCTTGACCCTAGCCCCATTACAACCTATGAAAAGACCTCATGATATATGTATGCATGCATGAAATATTTGTTGATTGTTAGAAGAAAAACAAATCTTAGAAAGCATGAAATAGAGGAGAATTGAGAGAGTCAACCCTAAACACTTGAGCGAATAGAGTGCAAACACATCCGGTGAGGGTTTGATGCTCAATTACATGTTTCCACCAATGAACATCTCCTTTCATGCAAGTTTGTAAAAATATTTAATAGCTCAATTCAATTGTGGTTTTAAATTCCATTTTGACGGTTTATCTTGTATAGATTTTAAGAGATTTTATGACCTTTTACCCACATTTATCCATTGAAATAGCATGGTTTTATAACTTCTCCTTTAATTGTGCTTAAGAGTGAAAACATGCTTTTTACGTCTTAAAATAAATAAATTTAATTCACCTTGATTCCATTAGATGCCTTGATATGTTTGTTAAGTGATTTAAGGTTTAGAAGGCAAAGATTGGATCAAGGAAATGAAGAAAGAAAGCATGAAAAGTTGGAGAACTCATGAAGAAATGAAAGAACCGGAAAGCTGTCAAGCCAACCTCTTCGCACTTAAACGACCATAACTTGAGCTACAGAGGTCCAAATGATGCGGTTCTAGTTGGGTTAGAAATCTAACATCCGGGGCTTCGAAACGATATAAGATTTGTCATAGTTGCTACACGTATGGTGGCGCGCACACGCATAGTACGCGCACGCGCCGTTGCTGCCACCTGGTTCACTTAAAGCAAAACGTGGCCAGCGAATTCTAAAGCCTTGTGGGCCCAATCCAACTCATTTCTGATGCTATTTAACCCAAGGAGTGAAGAGGGAAACATAAGTTAGTTACCATTAGTTCATTTCCACACATTAGGATTAGTTTAGAAGTAGTTTCTAGAGATAGAAGCTCTCACTTCTCTCTAGAATTAGGATTAGGATTAGGATTAGTTCTTAGATATAGGTTTTAATCTTTGCTTTCTTCTACTTCTACCTTTCAATTCTTTGTTGTTTCATTACCAAACACCACCTTATGATCCCTTATCCATCATATAACCAATCACCCATACCACATCCTTGTGATCATTATGAGCAAGAACCTATAGAACCACCACAACCCTATCATGATTATTACCAAGAACCACCTCAATACTCACCATCTACACACCCTTACCAAGAAGAACCACCTTCTTACCATGAACCCTCTTCCCAGAATCATGAACCTTCTTACTCACCCCAAACCCCAATAGACGATCCTCTCACTTTGTTACTTCAAGGACAAGAAGCCATGAAGTGGGATACACTTGAGTTTGTGACTAACTTGACCAAGGTAGTGCATACTTTAGCCTACAAATGTTTGAACACTCAAGATGCTTCCATAGCCACATATGGAGAATCAATTAAGGAGCGTAGCATGAAGGAGAGATTGGAAACTCCGGTGGGGGATGAGGGATGCCATTTTGTATTGGAGCAACTAGAGGAAGCCATGATTATTGAAGAAAAGGAAGAAGTGGTCGAAGATTTAGGAGCTTATCAAGAGATGGATTCAATCATGGATGAATTTCTCTCTACAATGGAATTCTCTTCCCTTGGACATGAAGTTAAAATTATAAAAGAGTGTGCACGACCTCCCAAGGAAGTCGAAAATGGCATGGTGTATATTGAGATTGAAGACTATGAAGAGGTTGATCAAGAGATGGATTCATTCATCGATGAATTCCTATCCCAAATCGAATCACCTCCCATTGGCCAAGATGAAGTTCTTAAAGACAACACCAAGCCAAGTGGAAAAGGGGATAAGGTTGAAATCAAAGAAGTTTGTGAAGAGGTGGAAACAACCAAAGAAGAGCCTAAGAAGTAGACCTTGTATTGTCTAAGTGTGGGGAGGTATCCCTCCCTAAGTCAACATTCAGGTGGGTAAAACTCTCACCCCTAAGCTTTACTTTCTCACTTGAATATGGTTTAATTGAAAATGACGGTCAACTTAGAGCTCTTTGTGGAATTAAGAATAGGAAAGAGTTGTGTAGTGGTTGGAATTTCGGTATAAAAATCATAAAGGCCAAGACCCTAAGGCATAGGAATGAGGATAGTACGGAAATCACCGTATATGGGCTTAGAAGGAAGCATTGGTGGAATAAAGAGAATTCAATGTGTCAATCACCCTTATGTCAACCACCCGTACGAAAAAATCATGAAACTCAACTAACGGATGGGTGTGAAGATAAGATATGCGATCCCGGTTCGCTATATGAAGACCAACTATGGGGACTCATATCTTGGGTAGAACTTTGCCCAAGCTTGATGAAGATGGTTGGAAATTCTGTCAACCAATTGAGGAGCAAAGATTCTTGGAGATTCAAGGATGAGTACAAACATAAGCCACCATGACAATAAGCCCCTCAAAATGTCCAACTTAAGGACTTAAACTAAAAGTGCTAGGTGGGAGACACCCCACCATGGTAAACTCTTTCCACTCTCTTTTAAATTTGCTTAAAAAGTGATTTGAGTTACCATTGTAGGTAGATGCTTCATATAAATTTGTTTGTACAATTTAATTGTTAGCTTAGTCACGTGTATGTTGTGTTTAGTAGTAGATGAATAATATCAAATTGCATTTTTGTGAATTGTATGATGGTTGATTGAATAAAGAGTTGTGAGCAGTATAGGGAGCACCCAGCATAATTTTTCTGATAAAAAAAAAGGGGTGGACGTGCGCACACGATGTACGCGCACGCGTCCCTGAGCAGATGCATCATCACCCACATCCCCGAGAGTTGGGCCTCTCTTGGGCAAACACTACGCCCTGAGCCCAACATAATCCACGCTGACGCGCACTACGTGCGTGCGCGCCGATCATGAGAACAAGGAAGTACACGCGGACGCGCACCTGTCGCGTCCGCGTCGATCTGCTGCTGCAATTTTTTTGAGCCAAGCCCCAGAGAGTTGAGCCGAATCTGGGCCAACTTTAAGCCCCCAGCCCAACTCGATTTGCGCGGATGCGCACTTGCCGCGTGCGCGCCCACATGCCCAGGTAGGAACAGACGCAAGCGCACGCATCGCGCTAGCGCGCCTTATCACAAATTACCAACGTACGCGTACGCGCACTTGCCGCGCGCGTCCCTTACATGCTGCCGCCACTCTAGGCTTTTGCACCGAGAGTTGGGCGCGCGTCAAGCCCACTTGGTGGACGAAATTGTGATCACTACAACTTCGCACAACTAACCAGCAAGTGTACTGGGTCGTCCAAGTAATAAACCTTACGCGAGTAAGGGTCGATCCCACAGAGATTGTTGGTATGAAGCAAGCTATGGTCACCTTGTAAATCTTAGTCAGGCAGACTCAAATGGGTATGGTGATATGCGAATAACACATAAAGATAGAGATAGAGATACTTATGTAATTCATTGGTAGGAATTTTAGATAAGCGTATGAAGATGCCTTCCCTTCCGTCTCTCTGCTTTCCTATTGTCTTCATCCAATCCTTCTTACTCCTTTCCATGGCAAGCTTATGCAAGGGTTTCACCGTTGTCAGTGGCTACCTCCCATCCTCTCAGTGGAAATGTTCAACGCACCCTGTCACGGCACGGCTATCCATCTGTCGGTTCTCAATCAGGCCGGAATAGAATCCAGTGATTCTTTGGCGTCTGTCACTAACGCCCCGCCCTCAGGAGTTTGAAGCACGTCACAGTCATTCAATCATTGAATCCTACTCAGAATACCACAGACAAGGTTAGAGCTTCCAGATTCTCTTGAATGCCGCCATCAGTTCTAGCCTATACCACGAAGATTCCGGTTAAAGAATCCAAGAGATATTCACCCAGTCGAAGGTAGAACGGTGGTGGTTGTCAGTCACACGTTCATAGGTGAGAATGATGATGAGTGTCACGGATCATCACATTCATCAAGTTGAAGAACAAGTGATATCTTAAAAGAAGAACAAGCGGAATTGAATAGAAGAACAATAATAATTGCATTAATACTCGAGGTACAGCAGAGCTCCACACCTTAATCTATGGTGTGTAGAAACTCCACCGTTGAAAATACATAAGAACAAGAGTGATCATTGGCTTCGGTCCCAGAGAGGGAACCAGAAGAACCAAGATTCTAAATACAATAGTATAATGTCTTACTTATAGATAACTAGTAGCCTAGGGTGTACAGAGATGAGTAAATGACATAGAAATCCACTTCCGGGCCCACGTGGTGTGTGCTTGGGCTGAGAAATGAAGCATTTTCGTGTAGAGACTCTTCTTGGAGTTAAACGCCAGCTTTTATGCCAGTTTGGGCGTTTAACTCCCATTTTGGTGCCAGTTCCGGCATTTAACGCTGGGATTTCTGAGGGTGACTTTGAACGCCGGTTTGGGCCATCAAATCTTGGGCAAAGTATGAACTATTATATATTGCTGGAAAGCCCAGGATGT
>NC_029777.3:59128960-59130241 GCF_000817695.3 Arachis duranensis
TTCTTCCTCTTGAAGATCCTATGGAGTGCTTGAGCTCCTCAATGTCTCTTCCTTGTCTTTGTTGCTTCTCTCTCATGATTCTTTGATCTTCTCTAATTTCATGGAGGAGGATGGAATGTTCTTGGTGCTCCACCCTTAGTTGTCCCATGTTGGAACTCAATTCTCCTAGGGAGGTATTGATTTGCTCCCAATAGTTTTGTGGAGGAAAGTGCATCCCTTGAGGCATCTCAGGGATTTTATGAGGAGGAATTTCCTCATGCTTGCTCCATCCTTTTCTTAGTGATGGGCTTGAGGTCATGCCTTTTCAGTTGAACCGGCTTCCCTCTTGAGTTTCTCTTCCATTGAGCGCCCTCTTCACAAATGTTTATGAGGACTTGGTCCAACCTTTGATCAAAGTTGACCCTTTTTGAGTTTGAAAGGGATCTCGGGGATCACCTTCTTCAAGGCCACAACTTCATAGAAGTGGTCTTGATGCACCCTTGAGATGAATCTCTCCATCTCCCATGACTCGGAGGTGGAAGCTTTTGCCCTCCCTTTCCTCTTTCTAGAGGTTTCTCTGGCCTTGGATGCCATAAATGGTTATGGAAAAACAAAAAGCAATGCTTTTACCACACCAAACTTAAAAGGTTTGCTCATCCTCAAGCAAAAGAAGAAAGAAGAGAGCAGAAGAAGAAGAAATGAAGGAGATGGGAAAGGCTTTGTGGTTCGGCCAAAGGAGGAGAACTGGTGTGTATGTTGTGTGAAAATGAATGAGTGAAGGAGGGTTTATATAGGAATGGGGGAAGGGTAGGGTTTGGTCATGTATGGGTGGGTTTGGGTGGGAAAATGGTTTGAATTTGAATGGTGAGGTAGGTGGGGTTTTATGAAGGATGGATGTGAGTGGTGAAGAGAAAGAAGGGATTTGATAGGTGAAGGGTTTTTGGGGAAGAAGTGTTGAGGTGATTGGTGAATGGGTGAAGAAGAGAGAGAGTGGTAGGGTAGGTGGGGATCCTGTGGGGTCCACAGATCCTGAGGTGTCAAGGAAAAGTCATCCCTGCACCAAATGGCAAGCAAAATTACGTTTTTAGCCATTTCTGGTGTTAAACGCCGGGCTGGTGCCCATTTCTGGGGTTTAACGCCAAGTTTTTGCCCTTTTCTGCCGTTTAACGCCAGTCTGGTGCCATTTTCTGGCGTTAAACGCCCAGAATGGTGCCAGACTGGGCGTTAAACGCCCATCTGCTAACCTTACTGGCGTTTAAACGCCAGCAGGTTCTTCCTCCAGGGTGTGCTATTTTTCTTTCT
>NC_029777.3:59130387-59131834 GCF_000817695.3 Arachis duranensis
AAAACATAAAATAACAAAAGAGAATAGATAGAATATAACATTGGGTTGCCTCCCAACAAGCGGTTCTTTAATGTCAGTAGCTTGACAGAGGGCTCTCATGGAGCCTCAGAAATACTCAGAGTTTGGTTGTGGCCTCCCAACACCAAACTTAGAGTTTGACTGTGGGGGCTCTGTTTGGCTCTGTTTTGAGAGGAGCTCTTCATGCTTCCTCTCCATGGTGACAGAGGGATATCTTTGAGCCTTAAACACCAAGGATTCTTCATTCACTTGAATGATCAACTCTCCTCTATCAACATCAATCACAGCCTTTGCTGTGGCTAGGAAGGGTCTACCAAGGATGATGGATTCATCCATGCACTTCCCAGTCTCTAGGACTATGAAATCAGTAGGGATGTAATGGTCTTTAACTTTAACCAGAACATCCTCTACAAGTCCATAGGCTTGTTTTCTTGAGTTGTCTGCCATCTCTAGTGAGATTTTTGCAGCTTGCACCTCAAAGACCCCTAACTTCTCCATTACAGAGAGAGGCATGAGGTTTACACTTGACCCTAAGTCACACAAGGCCTTCTTGAAGGTCATGGTGCCTATGGTACAAGGTATTGAAAACTTCCCAGGATCCTGTCTCTTTTGAGGCAGTTTCTGCCTTGACAAGTCATCCAGTTCTTTGGTGAGCAAAGGGGGTTCATCCTCCCAAGTCTCATTTCCAAATAACTTGTCATTTAGCTTCATGATTGCTCCAAGGTATTTAGCAACTTGCTCTTCAGTGACATACTCATCCTCTTCAGAGGAAGAATACTCATCAGAGCTCATGAATGGCAGAAGTAAGTCTAATGGAATCTCTATGGTCTCATTTTGAGCCTCTGATTCCCATGGTTCCTCATTGGGGAACTCATTGGAGGCCAGTGGACGTCCATTGAGGTCTTCCTCAGTGGCGTTCACTGCCTCTCCTTCCTCCCAAAATTTGGCCATGTTGATGGCCTTGCACTCTCCTTTTGGATTTTCTTTTGTATTGCTTGGAAGAGTACTAGGAGGGAGTTCAGTAGTTTTCTTGCTCAGCTGTCCCACTTGTGCCTCCAAATTTCTAATGGAGGACCTTGTTTCAGTCATGAAGCTTTGAGTGGTTTTGATTAGATCAGAGACCATGGTTGCTAAGTCAGAGGTATTCTGCTTAGAACTCTCTGTCTGTTGCTGAGAAGATGATGGAAAAGGCTTGCTATTGCTAAACCTGTTTCTTCCACCATTATTATTGTGGAAACCTTGTTGAGGTCTCTGTTGATCCTTCCATGAGAAATTGGGATGATTTCTCCATGAAGGATTATAGGTGTTTCCATAGGATTCTCCCATGTAATTCACCTCTTCCATTGAAGGGTTCTCAGGATCATAAGCTTCTTCTTCAGATGAAGCTTCCTTAGTACTGCCTGGTGCATTTTGCATTCCAGACAGACTT
>NC_029777.3:59131981-59132278 GCF_000817695.3 Arachis duranensis
TTAAGAAGTGTACATGAATTGGTTATTTGCAACCATTTCAATTAGCTCTTGAGCTTCTGTAGGCGTCTTCTTTAAATGAAGAGATCCTCCAGCAGAGTTATCCAAAGACATCTTGGATAGCTCAGAGAGACCATCATAGAAAATACCTATGATGCTCCATTCAGAAAGCATATCAGAGGGACACTTTCTGATTAATTGTTTGTATCTTTCCCAAGCTTCATAGAGGGATTCTCCTTCCTTCTGTCTGAAGGTTTGGACTTCCACTCTAAGCTTACTCAATTTTTGAGGTGGAAAGAA
>NC_029777.3:59132423-59132558 GCF_000817695.3 Arachis duranensis
GATAGCATAAGTCTGTAGACCTCAGGGTCAACCCCATTAGTCTTGACTGTGTCACAGATTTGCAAGAATTCAGCTAAAAACTGATGAGGATCTTCCAATGGAAGTCCATGAAACTTGCAATTCTGTTGCATTAGA
>NC_029777.3:59132867-59134122 GCF_000817695.3 Arachis duranensis
TTTTTGAAAAAGATTTTGAAATTAGAAATCAAAAAGATTTGATTGAAAACTATTTTGAAAAAGATGTGGTTAAGAAGATATGATTGATTTAAAAAGATGAGATTGAGAAGATATGATTTGAAAAACATTTTAAAAAGATTTGATTTTGAAAATTAATGACTTGGCTAACAAGAAAAGATATGATTCAAACATTAAACCTTTCTTAACAGAAAAGGCAACATACTTGAAATGTTGAATCAAATCATTGATTGATAGCAAGTATTTTTTTAAAATAGAGAGAAATTGATTTTGAAAAAGATTTGATTGAAAAGATATGATTTGAAAAAGATTTGATTTTGAAAAGATTTTGAAAACTTGAAAAAAATTTGCATTGAAAACAAAATCTTCCCCCTTGTGCCATCCTGGCGTTAAACGCCCAGAATGGTGCACATTCTGGCGTTTAACGCCCAAAACAATACCCTTTTGGGCGTTAAACGCCCAACCAGGTACCCTGGCTGGCGTTTAAACGCCAGTCTGTCCTTCTTCACTGGGCGTTTTGAACACCCAGCTTTTTCTGTGTAATTCCTCTGCTGTATGTTCTGAATCTTCAATTCTCTGTATTATTGACTTGAGAAGACACAAATTAAAAATATTTTTGGATTTTTAATAATAAGGAATAATCAAAATGCAACTAAAATCAGATAACAATGCATGCAAGACACCAAACTTAGCAGTTTGTATACTACTGACACTATATGGGAATGCATATGAGACACATAAACACTCAAGTCAAGAGAATTCAAAGATCAAAGCAATGAAATCATCAAGAACAACTTGAAGATGAATGAAGACACATGCATGTATGCAAGAAGAACAGAAACATGCAATTGACACCAAGCTTAATATAAGACACTAGACTCAAACAAGAAATTTTTTGATTTTATGATTTTGTAAATTTTTTTTTGTGCTTTTTTCGAAAATTAAGTGGAAAAGAAAATAAAGGTATCAAAATTCTTAATGAGAATTCCAGGAATCATGCAATGTTAGTCTAAAGCTTCAGTCTAAAGAGATTAGACATGGCTAGCCAAGCTTCAGCAGAACATTGCATTCAAGAGCTAAATTGATGAAGATCAATCAGCTTTGGTGATGATAAGAACATCACCTTGAAACACTAGAATTCATTCTTAAGAACTCGGAAAAAAAATACCTAATCTAAGCAACAAGATGAACCTTCAGTTGTCCATACTCGAACAATCCCCGGCAACGGCGCCAAAAA
>NC_029777.3:59135208-59145748 GCF_000817695.3 Arachis duranensis
GACTATCATATATTGCTGGAAAGCCCAGGATGTCTACTTTCCAACGCCGTTGAGAGCGCGTCAATTGGGCTTCTGTAGCTCCAGAAAATCCACTTCGCGTGCAGGGAGGTCAGAATCCAACAGCATCTGCAGTCCTTTTTAGTCTCTGAATCAGATTTTTGCTCAGGTCCCTCAATTTCAGCCAGAAAATACCTGAAATCACAGAAAAACACACAAACTCATAGTAAAGTCTAGAAAAGTGAATTTTAACTAAAAACTAATAAAAATATACTAAAAACTAACTAGATCATACTAAAAACATACTAAAAACAATGCCAAAAAGCGTACAAATTATCCGCTCATCACCACTCTAAGCCTCAGGCCCAACCCCATGTACGCGTGCGCGCGCCGTACGCGCACGCGCCCTTGCATAGTGGCCCATCCACGCTTGAGCGCACTGCACGCTCACGCGTGAATCCCTAATTTTCATCAATGTACGCGGACGCGCAAGGTGCGCGCTCGCGCCGATTCAAAAAAAAAGGGGATAACCCTAACACGCGAAGAGTGTCGCGCAGCCACGCACTCCTTTCTCTCCCCCAATTTCCATTCTTCTTCTTCTCCCCCATAACCGCCACGGAAGCAGCGTCGCCACCACCAACGGCCGCCGTCCCTTCACCATCAACCCCACTCACTCTCTCCTCCTCCTTTCGGTCAAACACCCAACCACCGCAGCCGCCATCTTCACTGCCACCGTCCACGGCGGCGCGGACTTCTGCCTCGGCGTTCACAGTTCTTCCCCCGTCCATTTTCGGTCAATCCCAATTTTCCTTTCCATTCACAGTTCTTTTTCCCGCTCGCAGGTTCCTGTTCATACTCTGTTTGTTTTTCATTATTAAATTTTGTTAACTTCTGTAATTTTCTTTTACTTAATTTGAATTCAATTGTTGCATGTTAGGATTAGTTAGAAATAATTGCAGTTAGGTAGCTAGGACTGGATAGAGGATTCTAGGCCTGATAAGTGCTCCATTTGTGTTTATTTTCTGTTTGTTGATTTGTCTGATAAGTGCCAATTTTGAGCTGCTCTGTATGCAATCTGTGTTTGCCTGTATGCTATCTTTTTGCTACTGTGATTAGTTGATATTGTAATCATGCTAATTTGTGCTATGTTGCCATGCGGGAACATCCGATTTTAAGCCGGGATGCTGCCCAATTTTCAAGAAAATTCATTTCATTTTGGTCTTTATTGTGCTTTTGGGCTAATTCTCATTACTTTTGACTTCCGGGATTGGCCTTGGATATTGTGAACATGAGCAACAACTCCTATTTTCGTTGAACCTAAATGTCATCATGCCTCTAATCCACATTTAACTTCTACTCCGATTTAACCTTCTTTAACCATTCTTTCAGAGGTACGATGATTTCATTTCTTAATGAATATGAGTTGTTGACTTGAGTGACCATCACATTGTATGCATTTTGTGTATTTTGTTGGCAAGCTTTCTTTCATCATAACACTAACATCTCACTCACTTGTTTAGTTTACTCGCTTCATTTCTCCCTACTCAATGCATTAACTATTTCTTTGAGTTGTGATGATGAACATGCCTATTCTTTATAATTGTATACTTTGTAGTTGTGTTGATTTCTTGGTTTATGTTTCCATCTATGCTTATTTGAACACCAAGTTTTCACTACTTCTTTTTACATCTTGAATATGCCTTCTTTGCTTTGTGCTACATGCTTTATTGCTTATATTCTATTATATTTCTTTTTCAGGATGTCGGATAAGGGAAAGGCTATAGCCACCTCTTCCAAGAAAAGAAAACACTCTACACCTTCTATCCCCTCCATTTATAAGAATTATGCTAAGAATCCTCTAAATGACGAAGAAAAAGAAAATCAGCTGTTACCTTCTACTGACCCGACTAAGTTCCCCAATCTCTACTGTGAGCTTCGACTTTCTAATCTCTACTGTGAGCTTCGCCTTTCCAAGTATCAGACGACAAAACTAAACACCCAGAAGAAACTTGTCCTTCCCAATGATGTGAGACGGTCAATTACTAGTCGGATCCTAGAGTTGGGTATGGATTTTGTTGTCAGAGATTTGGGGGATATCAACATCTCTTGGGTGAAGGAATTTTATTGCAACTTCTTCCGTCTCACTTTGGATTTAGTTCAGTTGAGGGGTAGAGAGGTTATGATCACTAAGACTGCTATAGATGAGGCATTGCAGTGCCGACATCTTCCTGATGGCACTTGCGCCCATGAGCAGGCCAAGTTGGCCATACACAGCATGACCTTTGATTATGAGGCGCTTAGGCGCGTGATTGGGTTACCGGATGCTACATAGGTCATGGATGCGAACAACACCAAGCCTAAGGGGATGCTATTTGCTCAGCTGACCAAAGAGGCCAAGACTTGGCAGATGATCTTTGCCCACTATGTCTTGCCTACCACTCACTTCTCTGAGATCCCTATGGAGATGCTTCTGCTGATTGGGTGTGTCATGGAGGGGAAAGATGTCTATTTTCCTCGACTTATCCGACAGTGCATGTGGCGGGCGCATATTCGTGGCCTACTTCCATTTCCTACTTTGGTCACGAGTATGGCGGCCCTAGCTGAGGTCCCCTCCTAGATGTGATACCACCACCCCCTGATGCAGATGACAAGGAGGTTACTATTCCTTGGGGTGGTTGAGTGCACAAGAAGCCCCCAGCCAGACGCCGTTCCAGGGCTAGAGCAGTAGTGGGGACAACTGGACCATCAGCCCCTACAGCAGCCCCATCTTCCTCTACAGCAGCAGCTCCCTCTTCATCGACAGTTCCTCCTGCAGCACCTGAGCCCACCTACTTACTGGTCCAGCGTCTATTTCGGTTTTTAGAGCGCGAGAGACTCCATGTCAGACACCGACTGGATTGGATGGACCAGGCGCTCATTTCTCTGGGTGCTGAGTTACCTCCGCTTCCTGACTCTCCGGCCTCCGATGAGCAGGATCATCAGGAGGAGGATGCGGAGGCACCGACTCAGCAGGATGCCCCTCCAGAAGCCCCAGACACCACAGAGACACATCAGACCCATGCGGAGCCGGTCCCACAGCCACAGCCAGAGCCAGAGCCTACTGTTGTACCTTCCACTGATCCTCCGGTTTAGCATCGAGGACGATGCTTGATCTTAAGTGTGGGGAGGGGACTGGTGAACTTTTCGGCTACTCTCTTAGTTATCTTATTTTGCATATCTTTTGTATATATTTTGATGCATTTTGAGTTTACTTTGGATACCTTTACTGCTTATTTTGGATTTTAGATATTTTGATGCTTTTGGATATCTTTAGATGTTTTAGATGATAGATTCCATACTTTTAGTTGGATTTGTCTTTATACATTTTTTGCATATCTTTCTTTTTAGTTTGGGTTGTGATTAGAAATCATACTTTGAATTGCAAAAGTTTGTGGTTGTGATTAGAAATCATACTTTAAATTGCAAACACTTAGTCACCCTTTTTGCATAAGAAATTGGTTTTAAGCGGAAAAGGAAAGGGTAAACTAAGGAAATTTTTGCATTTTTCAATCACAACAATGCTTAGTCAAATATTGAGATTTTTTTTGAGAAATTTAATTATAGGGCATTAACCCAATTGATTGAAAGAAAATTTTTGGTGAAACTTGCTTGAATTCATACTCTGTGAAGCATGTATTGAATTAAGAACACAAGCTTGTGAGACTTGAGCCTATTGATGTGGTTACATTTTATAACCACTTATTTTCCATTCTTGTGTGAAATTGTTATCTATCTATGATTGTGATCTTTGATTTGTTTGATTCTATATGTCCATCTATTTCTTATACTCATGCATTTGTATGATTGAGGCCATTATTTCATTAGCCCACTTACCCAAATAGCCTACCTTTTACTCTCCATTTTCAGCCAATTTTGAGCCTATGCTTAACCCACTTTGTTCTCAATTTAGCACATTACAAGCCCAAGGCAAAAAACCAATGAAAGTCCCTTGTTTGGATCTTTGATTAGCCTAGGCTAGTGAGAGTGTTTATTATTCAATATGGTGAGGCTTGGGAACATTGGATGGGATAAAAAAAAAGGGGTAGTACACCGTCATATTTAGGAATTGGGGACATATTCATGTATTGATTAAATGTATAGACCTTATGCATCGATGTTCTTGTATATAGTTTAAAAAAAACAAAAAAAAAGAGAAAAGAAAAGAAAAAAATGTATATAGAAGAAGAAAGAAAAATGAAAAGAAAAGAAAAAATAATAAAAGGGGACAAAATGCCCCAAAGTGAAGTCAATAAAAAGGAATCAATGCATAGGTGTTATGAATCAAATAAGAATGCATGAGTATGTAAGAAAAAGTGAAGAATGGGTAGTTAGAATAGTTTGAATTTGTATAGGTTATTATATAGTTAGGTGGGAAAGTCTATACTAATCAAAGATCTAAACTCTAGTCCACTTAACCATAAATGATTCTACCTTAACCCTAACCCCATTACAACCTAAATGGAAGACCTCATGATGAATGTATGCATGCATTGAATAAATGTTGATTGTTAGAAGAAGATCAAACTTTGGAAAGCTTGAATAGAAGAGAATTGAGTGAATTAACCCTTAAACACTTGAGTGAATAGAGCGGATACACATCCGGTGAGGGTTCAAAAGTTCAATTACATGTAGTCACCCATATTATCTATATTCTTGCAAGCTTGAATTTCTTTTTGATAATTCAATACAATTGTGGTTTGGACTTAACTCCTATTGTCCTAACTATTGTGCTTACACATGTCCTCTTGGGAATTGATTTGTTTGAACTAAGCATTTCCATTTGCTTTAGAAAGTTGCATTTAGATAAGTTCATATAGTTTAGTTGTATTCAATAAATGTCACACCCCTTAGTTCCTTCTTATTTTAGCATGAGGACATGCTAAGGTTTAAGTGTGGGGAGGTTGATAAACCCCAATTTGACAGTTTATCTTGTATTGAATTTAGAGTACTTTGATAACCTTTTGTCACATTTAGCCTATGAATTAGCATGGTTTTGTTATCTCTCCCATATTTATGCTTAAGTGTAAAAACATGCTTTTTAAGCCTTATTTTGATGAATTCTAATTCCTCTTTGATTCCATAAGATGCCTTGATATGTTTGCTATAATTCCTCTTTGATTCCATAAGATGCCTTGATATGTTTGCTAGTAATCTCAGGTTGAAACAGGCTAGACATAGATCAAAGGAGCAAGGAAAGAAGCATGCAAGTGGAGAGAAACACAAAAGACAAAGAATTGATCTCGGCCAAGCACGCGCACGCGCACAAGGCACCCGCGCGCACAATGCAGAATCGACCAGGGACGCGCACGCGTACCGTGCGCGCACGCGTCGATGACCACACATGACTTCATTAAAGCAACACGTGCCTGGCGATTTGAGAGGGTTTCTGAACCCATTTTGGCACCAAATGCTGATAGAAAGGAATATAAGGATGAAGGATTAAGGGGAAGGCATATTGGAGAATCAATTAGGGAATAATACACACTCACTAGGATTAGTTTAGAGTTAGTTTCTAGAGAGAGAAGCTCTCACTTCTCTCTAGAATTAGGATTAGGTTTAGGCTAATCTCTCTTCTTAGATCTAGGTTTAATTCATGCTTTGATTCACTTTTCCTTTACCAATTCTTAATCTTCTCCTCCTCCTCTTTCTAGTTATATGCTTTAATAATTGTAATTCTTCATTTTGTTTTGGATAGATTGTTGGTTGGTTTGGAGTGCACTAAAGCTAGTCTTTCCTTGGGAGTTGGCTAGGACTTGTGGCTCAAGTCAATTCATCCACTTGACTTTCCTTTATTTAGTAATGGTTGACTAAGTGGTAGCAATGGACAATTCTCATCACAATTGAGAAGGATAACTAGGATAGAACTTCTAATTTTCATACCTTGCCAAGAGCCTTTTATAGTTGTTAGTTTACTTTCTTGCCATTTATCTTTCATGTTTCTTATTAAAACCCCAAAATAACTCACAACCAATAACAAGAAACTTTATTGTAATTCCTAGGGAGAACGACCCGAGGTTCAATACTTCGGTTTATAAATTTAAGGGTTTGTTTTAGTGACAAACAACTTTTTGTATGAAAGGATTATTGCTTGGTTTAGAAACTATACTTCGACGAGATTTTATTTGAGAAATTCTAAACCATCAAAAATTCAATCATCAAACTGGCAGACCGATCGTTCAAGTTTGCTCATGGTATAGTAGAGGATTTGTTGGTGAAAGTAGGAGACTTCATATTCCCGGCAGATTTTGTAGTGTTGGACATGTAGGAGGAAGCCAAGGCCTCCATTATTCTGGGAAGGCCGTTCTTGGCTACTGCTGGAGCTATCATTGATGTCCAAAAAGGTGATCTTACCTTGAGATTACACAATGAAAAGATGACATTCAATGTGTTCAAGGCCATGAGTTACCCACCAAAACAATTGGGGAAATGCATGAGGTTAGACGCACTTGAAGAAGAAGTGCAGGAGTGTTTTGAAGAAGAAGAGCAGGAAGAGCCCGAGAGATCAATGGAGGAGGAGTATATATCAAGTGAGGATGTTGCAACAGCAGAGAGTCATGTTCAAGATGCACCAAAGGAAGAGACTGAAAAGTCAGAGGCACCCAAGGTTGAACTCAAAGCATTGCCACCCACTATCAAATATGCATACCTAGGAGAAAATGAAAACTACCCAGTGATCATAAGCTCATGCCTCAGCTAAGATCAAGAGGATGAACTGCTCAAGGTGCTGCGGGAGCATAAGGACGCCATTGGATGGACCCTTGCTGACCTGAAGGGAATCATTTCAGCTATATGCATGCATAAAATACTGTTGGAAGATGATGCAAAACCATCCATTCAATCCCAAAGAAGACTGAACCTAATCATGAAGGAAGTGGTACAGAAAGAGGTTATGAAGCTTTGGCAAGGAGGAATAATATACCCGATCTCTGACAGCCCTTGGGTCAGCCCCGTGCATGTTGTGCCCAAGAAGGGAGGAATCACTGTGGTTCCCAATGAGAGGAACGAACTGATACCTACAAGGACCATCACGGGATGGCGGATGCGTATTGACTATCGGAAACTCAATGAAGCTACACGAAAGGATCATTTCCCTCTCCCATTCATGGATCAGATGTTGGAAAGACTCGCAGGACATGCTTATTACTATTTTCTGGATGGTTATTCAGCATATAACCAAATAGTGATTGATCCTAGAGACCAAGAGAAAACTTCATTTACCTATCCATATGGAGTGTTTGCCTATAGGCGCATGCCATTTGGGCTATGTAATGCACCTGCAACTTTCCAACGTTGCATGCTTTCTATCTTCTCAGATATGATAGAGAAATTCATTGAAGATTTTATGGATGATTTCTCGGTATTCAGAGATTCTTTTACTAGTTGCTTGAATCACCTAGCCTTGGTATTGAAAAGATGCCAAGAGACCAATTTGGTCTTAAACTGGGAGAAATGTCACTTTATGGTGACAGGAGGAATAGTTCTTGGCCATAAGATTTCTAACCAAGGAATCAAAGTGGATAGGGCTAAAGTGGAACTTATTGAAAAGCTTCCTCCACCCAGTGATGTCAAGGCAATTAGAAGCTTTTTAGGGCATGCTGGCTTTTACAGAAGATTTATTAAAGATATTTCAAAAATAGCTTAGCCCTTGAGTAATCTCCTTGTATCAAATACACCATTCATCTTTGATGAAACCTGCATGTTGGCATTCGAGCATTTGAAAGAAAGATTGTCCTCTACCCCTATCATCTCCCCACCTGATTGGAACTTACCCTTTGAATTGATGTGTGATGCATCTGACTTTGCAGTAGGGGCAGTGTTAGGGCAGAGGAAAAATAACTTAGTCCATGTAATATACTATGCTAGCAAGGTCCTCAATGATGCTCAAAGAAATTATACCACTACTGAAAAGGAATTGCTAGCCATAGTTTTTGCATTTGACAAGTTTAGATCATACCTCATTGGTGCTAAAGTCATTGTTTTTACAGATCACTCAGCACTTAAATATTTATTTTCCAAGCAACAATCAAAACCAAGACTAATAAGATGGATCTTATTATTGCAGGAGTTTGATATTGAAATCAGAGACAAGAAGGGAGTGGAGAACAAGGTGGCAGATCACCTATCCAGGATTCCTCATGAGGAAGAAGGAGCACATGATATGAGTGTGAACGAGCTCTTCCCTGATGAGCAGTTAATGACAGTGCACAAAGCCCCATGGTTTGCAGACATTGACTTTAAGGCAACTGGGGCTCTACCTCTAGGAATCAATAAACATCAAAAGAGGAAGCTCATGAATGATGCAAAATACTTTGTCTGGGACGAGCCTTATCTCTTCAAAAAGTGTTCAGATGGAATCCTTAGAAGATGTGTTTCAGAAGAGGAAGGACGAGAAGTACTATGGAATTGCCACGGCTCATGAGCTCATGCTACGGAAGCCACTTTGGAGGGGACATGACTGCAGCAAAGGTGTTACAAAGTGGATTCTTTTGGCCCACCCTTTTCAAGGATGCCAAAGAACTGGTAAGGAGCTGCAATGAATGCCAAAGATCTGGGAACTTGCCCAAAAGAAATGCCATGCCACAGAATTTCATTTTAGAACTGGAAGTATTTGATGTGTGGGGAATAGATTTCATGGGACCATTCCCAACCTCATATGCAAACAAGTATATCTTGGTAGTAGTGGATTATGTGTCCAAATGGGTAGAGGCCATTGCAACCCCAACAAATGACAACAAAGTGGTCATGAACTTCCTCAAGAAGAATATCTTCAGCCGGTTCGGAGTCCCAAAAGCCCTCATCAGTGATGGAGGGAGCTATTTTTGTAACAAACCACTAGAGGCTCTTCTCCTACGATATGGGGCGAAACACAAGGTAGCCACACCTTACCATCCCCAAACAAGTGGACAAACGGAGATATCCAACAGAGAGCTAAAGAGGATTCTGGAAAAGACTGTGGGTGCATCAAGAAAGGATTGGGCGAAGAAGCTAGATGATGCTCTTTGGGCATACAGGACAACATTCAAAACACCACTAGGATTGTCCCCATATCAACTGGTTTATGGGAAAGCTTGCCATTTACCACTAGAATTGGAACACAAAGCTCTCTGGGCCATCAAGATACTAAACTTTGACAGCATTGCTGCTGGTGCAAAGAGGATCTTGCAGCTGCAAGAGATGGAGGAATTCAGGTCACAAGCCTATGAAAATACTAAGATATATAAAGAGAAGGCAAATAGGAGACATGACCTACATCTTGTACCCAGGGACTTCGAAAAGGGGCAGCAAGTACTCCTCTACAATTCCAAATTGAGACTGTTCCCAGGAAAACTCAAATCGAGGTGGTCCGGGCCTTTCATTGTCACAAAAGTCTCACCATATGGACACATCGAAATCATGGATGAAAGGTCAGAGAGGACTTTTTCAGTGAATGGAAAAACACTCAAGCATATTCTAGGCAACATGGGGGAAAACCCCAGAGTAAAATATCATCTCAAGTGAAGTAAGGACCCGTCGAGCTAGCGACGATAAAAGAGCGCTTTGTTGGGAGGCAACCCAACCTTAGGTAACTACTTTTTCAGCTGCATTTCAATAAAGATCACAAGTTATTTCCCCTGCATTGCAATGAGCTAAGTTTCGTGTTCCACCCCAAAACAATTCAAGAGTGAAAGTGCAATTCTAAGTTTGGTGTCCCACCAAAGGATGCTAGTTAGAATCACACTACACTCTCAAAGCACATTGCTAGCTCTGCCCAATCAAGGGAACCACTTGGATATAGATTAGTCTTTAGTTAATTGGTTGCTAACAGTAAGATACGAGGTTTTGTAGTAGGCAAGGAACTAAATTTGGTGTTCACACACCAAAATAAGTTCAGAAATCATAAGCATACATGCAAGCTGACTATTCCTCAAGTGCTTGGGAAACAAGCAACTTTCAATAACCTTGCAGGAAGCTTATGAGGAGATGGTGCACCTTCAACTAAGAAAGTGAGGCATCAAGAACTATGACAATGACAACAAGAGGGCAAGTGGATTGGTGTGGCAAACCATCTCCCAAAGGTTGTATTGCTACTTAATTCCATCTACTCATCGTGTTAAAAATTGGAAGTCCGAATGCACTGTTAATTAATAGGCATGTGTTGATTGGAACCTAGTTCAACTATGCATTTTAAGTTTTCTGATGAAGAAGTCTATGCTTGCTAGTCGTTATGTTACTGCATCATATCTTTACTTATTGTATGGTTGTCTTGTAAAATCAAATGAAAAAGAGAATGATTTTTCATCAAAAGACCAGAGTGGAGTTCATGATATGGAGTAAGTTTCTGAGTTTGTGGTGTAGTCATAAGTTAGCTAAGTTGGTTCAACCATAAGGTGGGAATGACAACTATCTGGCCTGAATACTATACTTTGAATATACTCATGAGACTAAGTAAATAACAAGATCCTAATAAGAGAAAGGAAAAGAACACTTAAAGTGAAAAACAAAAGAAAAAGAGTAAGCAATAAGG
>NC_029777.3:59147311-59148359 GCF_000817695.3 Arachis duranensis
CTTGAAAGAGGAATGAAGAGATCAAGCTAGAAATGCTTTCTCATGCTGGACCAAATTGGGTTTGGATGGATATGTGACTATAATCCTCTCAATACTTGATTTGGGAAATGCATGTGGTATAATCAGTGACCACACTTCATCTCTTCTCATGAGCAATTGACCAAGGAATTTGGCTATTGATCAAGATTTGAGAGATTGAATTGCAAGAAATTGTAATTCAATCAATTAAGATTGCCAAGGAGATCAATGAGTGCATTGATTGAGGAAGAGATGAAAATGAACTTGATCCGGAGAATTGCAACATCTCCTGCGCCCAATGAACTCCCCAATTCTGATCTCACCCATTCTCTTTAATTTCTGCGTTTATTTTCATGAACAAACACCCCATTCCCATTTACAATTCTGCAGTTTACTTTCAATCATTTACTTTCAGCCCTTTAATTCTAGCATTTACTTTTTCTGTTATTTACATTCCCGCCATTTTATTTTCTGCAAATCTCAATCCAAATTCTGGATTTGCTCAACTAGAACATTCTTCTAATTAAAGTTTCTTGATCAATCAATCCCTGTGGGATTTGACCTCACTCTATTGTGAGTTTTTACTTGACGACAAATTCGGTACACTTGCCGAAGGAAATTTGTTGAGAGACAGTTTCCACCTGCATCAATAACTGTTATCTTTGCTAATTGAACTGAACTTCAATAATCCCAACATTTTCTTAGGAAATAAATAGGATTCGAAGGTCAAACTAATTAGTCCCTTGAATTTCCTTTGCTTTAGCAAAGGTTAACTAAGTGGAATTAAGGTTCAACTTTCATTATTATTGATAAGAATAACTAAGTCTGGACTTCCAATTTCTCATACCTTGCCAAAGGGTTTGCTTTACAGCTTTTATTTATTTTAATTGAAATTTAAATTATTTGTCATATTGATTCTTTATTCTCAAACCCCAATTTACAATGTCCATAACCAATAATAAGAACATACCTCCCTGCAATTCCTTGAGAAGACGACCCGAGGTTTAAATACTCGGTTATCAATTTTAAA
>NC_029777.3:59148498-59190928 GCF_000817695.3 Arachis duranensis
AGCTTGTACCTTAAAGATTCCTAGTTTCTCCATTACAGAGAGTGGCATGAGGTTAATACCTGACCCTAGGTCACACAGAGCCTTCTCAAAGGTCACGGTGCCTATGGTACAGGGTAATAAGAATTTACCAGGATCCTGTTTCTTTTGAGGTAAAGTTTGCTAAACCCAGGTATTCAGTTCATTAATGAGCAATAGAGGTTCATCCTCCCAAGTCTCATTACCAAATAGCTTGGCATTCAGCTTCATGATTGCTCCTAAATACTGGGCAACTTGCCCTTCAGCAATGTCTTCATCTTCTTCAGAAGATGAATAGTCATCAGAGCTCATGAATGGTAAAAGGAAGTTCAATGGAATCTCTATGGTCTCTGTATGAGCCTCGAATTCCTGTGGTTCCTCATTGGGGTACTCCTTAATAGCCAGTGGACGTTCCATGAGGTCTTCCTCGCTGGAAATCACTACCTTTTCACTCTCTCCAGGTTCTTGGTCACGGTTATGGCCTTGCACTCTATTTTGGGATTCACTTCTGTATTGCTTGGGAGAGTGCTAAGAGGAGTTTCAATAACCCTTTTACTCAGCTGACACACTTGTGCCTCAAAGTTTCTGATGGAGGACCTTGTTTCATTCATGAAACTGAGAGTGGCCTTAGATAGATCAGAGACATATTTGCTAAGCTAGATGGATTCTACTCAGAATTCTCTGTCTGTTGCTGAGAGGATGATGGATAAGGCATGCCATTGCTAAACCTGTTTCTTCCACCATTATTATTGTTAAAGCCTTGTTGAGACTTTTGTTGTTCCTTCCATGAGAAATTTGGATGATTTCTCCATGACGAATTATAGGTGTTTCCATAGGCTTCACCCATGTAATTCACCTCTGCCATTGCAGGGTTCTCAGGATCATAAGCTTCTTCTTCAGAAGATGCTTCTTTACTATTGGATGCAGCTTGCAATCCATTCAGACTCTAAGAAATCATATTGTCTTATTGAGTCAACATTTTGTTCTGAGCCAATATAGCATTCAGAGCATCGATTTCAAGAACTCCCATCCTCTGATGCGTCCCATTATTCACAGGATTCCTTTTAGAATTCAGTTAAGAACTGATAAGGATCTTCCGATGGAAGTCCATAAAACTTGGAATTCTGTTGCATCAGAGAAACTAATTGAGACTTTAGCTCAAAATTGTTTGCTCCAATGGCAGGGATTGAGATGCTTCTTCCATGGAAGTTGGAAGTTGGTGCAGTGTAGTCACCAAGCATCTTCCTTGCATTGTTCTTGTTGTTGGGTTCAGCCATTACTTCTTTTTCGAGATTTTCTGTAAGGTTTTCTCTGGATTATTGTGCTTTATCTTCTATTAGCTTCTTCTTCAGAGTCCTTTCAGGTTCAGGGTCAGCTTCAACAAGAATATTCTTATCCTTGCTCCTGCTCATATGAAAAAGAAGAGAATAGAAAGGAAGAGGAATCCTCTATGTCACAGTATAGAGATTCCTTAAGGTGTCAGAGGAAAATAAGAATAGAAGGGTGAGGTAGATAGAGGCGAATTCGAACATATAAGGAATGAGAGAGAGAGAGGGTCCGAATTATTAAAGGAGGATAGGTGTTAGTGATTAAATAGAAAGAGATGAGAGAGAGGTAATTTTCAAAAATTAAATCAAAATTTAAAACAATTAGTTAATTAAAAAGAATTTTGAAAAATGGTTAATGGTTTTCGAAAATCAAAAGTGAGAAAGTGGTTAAGTGGTTTTGAAAAAGATAAGAAATAGTAAGTTTTGAAAAGATAAGAAGTTAGAAAAAGATTTGGAAATTAAGATTTGAAAAAAATATGATTTGGAAAAGATTTGATTGAAAAAGATTTGATTTTTAAAAAGATATGATGGAAAAGATATGGCTGAAAAATATTTTTGAAAAGATTTGATTTTTAAAATTGATGACTTGACTAAAAAGAAACTAAAAGATATGATTCTAAAATTCAAATATTGAACCTTTCTTAACAAGAAAGTATCAAACTTGAAATTTTTGAATCACAACATCAATTGTTAGCAAGGATTTTCAAAAATATTAAAAGAAAAATGAAAAAGATTTGATTTTGACAAAGAAATATGATTGATATGAGAGGATATGAAAAAGATAATATTTTGAAAAATTAGTTTTAAAACTTGAAAAATTTAAAAAGATTTGAATTGAAAACAAAACTACCTCCTTGGTGCTATCCTGGCATTAAACGCCCAGAATGGTATCCATTCTGGCATTTAACGCCCACTTGGCTACCTCTTTGGGCGTTAAACGCCCAGCCAGATACCCTGGCTGGCGTTTAAACGCCAGATTTCCTTTTTCACTGGGTGTTTTGAACACCCATCTTTTTCTCTGTGATTCCTCTGCTGTATGTTCTGAATCTTCAATTCTCTGTATTATTGACTTGAAAAGACATAATTTTGAAAAAATGTTTTTGAATTTTTAATGAGGAGAAAGAAAAACAACAAAATGAAACTAATCATGAAAAAATTAGAATCAAACAGATAATGCATGCAAGAAAACTTTAAATGTCAAGATGAACACCGAGAACACTTTGAAGATCATGATGAACATCAAGAACATATTTTTGAAAAAAAAATTAGAAAAGAAAGATATGCAAGACACTAAACTTAGAAATTTTCATACTAGAGACAATAACAAGTTGAGAATGCACGTGAAAAATAACAAAAGACAGAAAACTAGAGAATTTAAAGATCAGACAAAGAAAATCATCAAGAACAACTTGAAGATCAATGAAGAACACAATGCATATATTTTTGAAAAATGCAGGAAAAATAGAAACATACAGTTGACACCAAACTTAAAATTTGACACTAGGTTCAAACAAGACACACAAATTATTTTTGATTTTATGATTTTATTAAATTTTTTTTTGTGATTTTTCGAAAATATTTTTTTTTTTTGAAAAAGGAAATAAGAAACTCAAAATTTTTAATAAGAATTCCAGGAATCATGAAATGTTAGTCTAAAGCTTCAGTCTAAAAAGATTAGACATGGTTAACCAAGCTTCAGCAGGACATTACATACAACAGCCAAATTGATGGGAATCAACTAGCTCTTGTGATGATAAAAGCATCATCTGAAACTCTAGAATTCATTCTTAAAAATTCTGAAGAACAAAATAAAAAAGAAAAATACCTAATCTAAGCAACAAGATGAACTGTCAGTTGTCCAAACTCGAACAATCCCAGGCAACAGCGCCAAAAACTTGGTACACAAAATCGTGATTCACATTTTTCACAACTCTGTGCAACTGACTAGCAAGTGCACTGGGTCGTCCAAGTAATACCTTACGTGAGTAAAGGTCGATCCCATGGAGATTGTCGGCTTGAAGCAAGCTATGGTCATCTTGTAAATCTCATTCAGGCGTATTCAAATGGTTATGAAGTTTTGATAATTAAAAGATAAATAAACATACAATAAAGATAGAGATACTTATGTAATATATTGGTGGGAATTTCAGATAAGCATATGGAGATGCGTTATTCCTTTTGAATCTTTGCGTTCCTATTGTCTTTATTAAATCATTCATACTCCTTTCCATGGCAAGCTGTATGTAGGGGGATCACCGTCGTCAATGGCTACCATCCATCCTCTCAGTGAAAATGGTCCTCTACGGTTTCCCGCATGGCTAATCATCTGTCGGTTCTCGATCATGTCAGAATAAGATCCATTGATCCTTTTGCACACTGTCACTGCACCCAACACTCGCGAGTTTGAAGCTCGTCACAATCATCCCATCCCAGATCCTACTCGGAATACCACAGACAAGGTTTAGACTTTCAGATCTAAAGAATGCTGCCCATGTGATTCTAGCTTATACCACGAAGACTCTGATTGCACGGAATGGAAGCTCTGTTGTCAGGAGAGGCAACCATGCATTGTGAACCAGGAGGCCAAGAGATACACACTCAAGCTATTGCATGTAGAATAGAAGTGGTTGTCAGGCACGCGTTTATAAAGGAGAATGATGATGAGTGCCATGGATCGTCACATTCATCAGGTTGAAGTGCGAGTGAATATCTTAGAACAAGAATAAGCTTGAATTGAGTAGAAGAACAGTAGTAATTGCATTAATTCATGAGGAACAGCAGAGCTCCACACCTTAATCTATGGTGTGTAGAAACTCTACCATTGAAAATACATAAGTGATAATGGTGTTCATTGGTTTCGGCCCCCAGAGGGGGAACCAGAATAACCAAGACCTCTAATACCATGAGAAAAAGTAATATTTATACTAAATCTAGTAGCTAAGGTTTACAGAGATAAGTAAATGATACAGAAATCCACTTTTGGACCCACTTGGTGTGTGCTTCGGCTGAGCATTGAAGCTTTCATGTGTAGAGACTTTTCTTGGAGTTAAACACCAGCTTTGGTGCCAGTTTGAGCATTTAACTCCAGCTTGTAACTCAATTCTGGCATTTAACGCCATAATAGGGCAGGAAGTTGGCGTTTAAATGTCCGTTTTCGTCATCAAAACTCAGGCAAAGTATGGACTATCATATATTGCTGGAAATCCCAGGATGTCTACTTTCCAACGCAATTGAGAGTGCCCCAATTAGGTATATGTAACTCCAGAAAAACCACTTCGAGTACAGGGAGGTCAGAATCCAACAGCATCTTTAGTCCTTTTTCAGCCTCTGAATCAGATTTTTTCTCAGGTCCCTCAATTTCAACCAGAAAATATCTGAAAATACAAAAAAATACACAAACTCATAGTAAAGACCATAAATGTGATTTTTGCATAAAAGCTAATAAAAATATACTAAAAACTAACTAAATCATACTAAAAACTACCTAAAAATAATGCCAAAAAGCGTATAAATTATCCGCTCATTAGCGTGGAACGTCAGGGGTGAAACAGAGGATGGCGTGCCACTTGAATGGTGAGACGTGGCACTCCAAGTCAGAAACAGAGGGAGCGTGACCCGCCAGAGCAGCGCTAGTCACATGCCAGCTGGAAGATCACATTTGTTGAGTTTCTTTTTCCTCCAAATTGTAATTTTCTTTTAACTTTTGTAATTTCCTTTATTTTCTAGATCTAGAAGTAGTATAAATACCATTGGATGTATTGAAAAAGGGGGGTTAACAAGTCACAGAGATCACTATCTCAAGAGATTGTAGAGTTTTAGTTTTTAATTCACTTTTCCCACTTCATCTCTTCCATCTTTTGTACTTTCTTTCTAAGCTATGAGTAGCTAAATTCCCTCTCATTGAGAGAGGGAGCTCTATTGTACTTGATGGATTAATGATAGTAAATTTCTTCTTCTCTTCATCTTCTCTTTAATTTGCTAGAAGGAATTTTGATGAGTTGCATGATTGAAGAGGATATGAGCTGGATTTAATCCAAAGAGACAATATCTCCTGATCTCAATGAATTCCCCCATTCTTATCTCTCCCATTCTTTTATAGCTTTTATTTACATTCTACAAATTCCCATTCCCCTTTACATTCTTGCTATTTCCATTTCTGCATTTTATTGCTTTCCTTTATTCTTTTGCCATTTATGTTTCTGCCATTTATAATTCTGCACTTACAACTTACTCTGTTAAGCTTGACTAATTTACCAATTAATTAAAATTGTTCAAATCTACCAATCTCTGTGGATACGATCTCACTCCACTGTGAGTTAATACTTGACGATAATTTTGGTGTGCTTGCCATGAGCGGAATCATCAATATTATTGGGAGGGGAGTGAATCTCAAACTCATCAAGTTTTATGGTGCCACTGCCAGGGATTGGTTTGAATTTGACAATGATTAAATTGATTGGAGAGCTAGATTAAGCATTTTTATTTTTCCTTAATTGTTTTCTTATTCATTTCCTAGTGTAATCTTTAAATTCCTTTCTAATCTCTATTTTTCTTTCTCTTCTTTTTGAGATTTCTTTAGCTATTCATTGTTTATACTTTCACTCTTCTAACTGTTTGATTAATTGCATCACTCAAGCTAACCACTAATTTTGACTAAGGAGATTCTTTCACTTGTTCTTTTCTTGTTGTGTGTTGATTGTATGACAGGAAGAAGAGGAGAAACTTCAACCTCTTTTGATAGAGAACCTAAGAGAACTGATGTGTGGAAAACGATCCAACACAAAACTCACCGGCAAGTGTACCGGGTCGCATCAAGTAATAATAACTCACATGAGTGAGGTCGATCCCACAGGGATTGAAGGATTGAGCAATTTTAGTTTAGTGGTTGATTTAGTCAAGCGAATCAAGTTTTGGTTGAGTGGATTGTTTTTAACAGAAGATAAATTGCTTGAAATGTAAAGGGAGAGGGGAAGTGCAGTAAATTAAAGAACAGAAAAGTAAAATAGACAGAATCTTAAAGAACAAGAAAGTAAATGACTGAAACTTAAAGTGCAAGAAATGTAAATTGCAGTAACTTAAATGGCAAGAAATATAAATTGCTTGAATGTAAAAGGGATTTGAGGACTGGGATTGCAGAATCTAAACAAAGAGAAAGTAAATTGCAACAATTGATAGAAGTAGAAGATGAATTGGTATAAACTGAAATTCAACAGAAAATGAAATTAAAATGCAGCAGGGTTCACAGAAGAACCAAAAGTAAATTGGGGTCTCAGGTCTCAAGAGACTAGGTAGCAGAGCCTAGATCTCTATTTGCCTTCCCAGATCCAAGTTCACAAAGCAATTGACAAGGAATTGAAGAAGAAGCAGTAAAGAGAATGTAAATTGATTCAATTATGCAGAAAGAAAACTAAAGAGTTCTTGAGTGGAGATTGAGACAGAATTGCCTCAATTCTTAACACCCAAGACTCAAACAAGAAAAATAAAAGTGCCCAAGCAAGAATGAGGAAGAAGAGAGATCAATTCTCCTCCCCAATTCTCTGAAATCTCAGTGAAGACACCAAGAGAAGTTCCAAAGTGCAAAAATAAAATTCAAAGCTCAAAGAAAGTGCAAAATTCAAAAGCAAAGCAAAAAGGTCAGTCAAAAAAAGGTACTAAGCCAAAGGTAAGTCAAAAGGTCCTAATTACATCAAACTAGCTCCTATTTATACACTTTCTATTCTTGGATTTTGGGATTTGGATGGGCTTTTGATTTGGTGAAGAAATGACTTAAAATGGGGTTTTAATTTGAATTTTCGGCCCATGAGAAGTTGCTCCCAGGAGGCTGCCCTGCCCTTGTGGAGGGCAGGGCAGGATTTGGAGTTTGGTGCGTTGTTGGTGCGGCGTGGTGCAGCCTTGGTGCACAGAATGCTGCCCTGCCCGCGCCAAGGGCAGGGCAGGAAAAGTTGGTGCGCCAGAAATTGCCTTGGTGCGCTGTTGGTGCTGCCAGAATCAAGAATTGGTGCGCCAGAAATTGCCTTGGTGCATAGGATGCTGCCCTGCCCTCGCGGAGGGCAGGGCAGGAAAATTTGGTGCTGCCAGGATTGAGCTTGGTGCGTGCTGGTGCTGCCAGGAATGAGCTTGGTGCGCCAGATTTTGAGCCTTGGTGCGCCAGATTTTGAGCCTTGGTGCGCTAGATCCGTGCACCATCAAAATGCTGCCCTGCCCTCGCGGAGGGCAGGGCAGTGTTTCCAAAATGATGTCCCGTGTTCGAAACACAGTTGGAACACACGCTCAATTAATTTCCTTGGTTTCTTGGCACGGCACTCAACCTTAGTTCCTTGCTTCTTCCTTGGTCCGTGTTCGATTCTTGTGGCATGCATGGGTGACATTTTTCCTTTGATTTTCTTCCTTGGTGAGCCCGATACTGCCCTTGTGGAGGGCAGGGCAAGGTTCTCTTCTTCTTGGTTCCAAGGCACAATTTTGTGCTCTGCCCTTGTACAATTAAAATTAGCTTAAACCTCATGATTTAACATTAATTTCATGGTGGTTGCTTGATTTAGAGAAATTATGCATTTTCACTCCAAATCACTTACTTAGGATGCAAGGAAGTGCATAAATGCTAACAAAACAAGTGAAATTAGCTTGAAAAATGGGTATATGATGACTTGTCATCAAGAACCTTCCTTAGATTCAGGAGGGAGGCTAGAGGTAAATGCATAGTTGAAGAAGAACCAGTGGAAGGAGATCTAACAACCACCATGGAAGACGAAGTGCACGACAATGTTGGAGGAGGTGCTGAAAACCAAGCTGGGCAAGAGAGGAGAGTTTTAGGCTCCTACATTAACCCAAATCCAGAAAACTGTGGCAGTAACATCCTCAAGCCAACAATCCATGCTAACAATTTTGAGTTAAAACCCCAACTCATCACATTAGTTCAAAATAACTGTTCATATGGAGGAAGTGCTCAAGAAGATCCAAATCAGGATCTCAACACATTCTTGAGGATATGTGATACTGTAAAATCCAATGGTGTACATGATAAACCACTATTTTGTGATTCAAATTGTATTTAATTGTGTGGTTTTATCAAGTCTTCACCTACTTATTCATATGATTTGCATGTATTTACAATTCCTTCCTAAAAATATTCTATGATTAAAAATTTGCTTCCTTAGATCTTTTAGTTGTCTATTTTTATCTTCCTTCGTACCATTCGATGCCGTGATATGTGTGTTAAGTGTTTCAGGCTTCATAGGGTAAGAATGGCGTAAGGATTGAAGAGGAAGCATGCAAAAATGGAAAGGAACTCAAGGAAATGAGGAGATGACCAGCGAGAAGTCACGCGGTCGCATGGCTCACGCGACCGCACGAAATGGAAGAAATCAGAGTAACGTGCTCGCGTGCCTGACGCGACCACACGGATTGGAAGCTGCACGAATGACGTGAATGCGTGGACAATGCGCACGCGTGGTACGTGTAACATCCCGAATTTTTGAAAATCTAATTATGAATAAATTATGATCTTATTTTATTAAGTTTAAACTTTATAATTTTAGAAATTATTTTGTTAGAAATAATTAAATAGATTCGGAGATAGTTTTATTTTGAAATCAATTAATATTTTTAAGTAATCTTACTATAACAGAATATTTTGTAGAATTTTAGTAATTGAAAATTAAGAAAGAATTGTACAATTTAATTTAAGTAATTTTTATTATAAATAAGTTATGACTTATTACAAATTTGAACTCTTTATTTTATAAACTGAACAATTAAGAATAATTAAATTAGTTTTATTAATATTTGGAGTTAAGTTAATTAATGTTTTTGTGTAAATTCTTATAATTGGTTATTTTATATAATTAAATTTAAGAAATTTCTACTATAAATAAATATGGTTTATTCTGTTAATTTGAGCCCTTAAAGATTAATTTATTAAAAATGATTAAATTGATTTTGATAAATACTTTAATTTTAAGTCAATTAGTATTTATGCACAATTTTGATTATAACTAGTAATTTTATATAAATTGAAATTAAAGTTATGATAGAAAAATAATGAAAAATCATATAATTTAATATAGGTAATTGATATTTTGAGTTTAGCTGTATTTTATATGTTGTGATTAGTAACTTTATTTTATAATTTAAATTAAAAATAATTATTTGACTCATTGGTATGTTGGTAAATAAAATTATATATGTTTTTAAAGTAATTTTATAGTAATATATTTAAATCCAAATTTTCTCTTTTATTTTAAATATTATGTAAAATTCATATGTTAATCGTATATGTTTTATTGTAATTTTAATCTATGTTTCTTATTTTTACATATCATTATTGTGTAACACGTATAGTCCTCACCCAATTAGTCACACACACTATGTACACTAACCCTCCCTTATTCCTCCACGCTTCTTTTCTCCCCACCATTCATTCACGGATGAACACACTCCACACAAATAAGCTTATCACCACAGAGAAGAAAGAAATCAGAGAAAACAAGGAAAAAGAGATCGAGAGAGAGCGAGACACAAAGGGAAGAGGGGAAGGGGGAAGCAGCGCCGGTGGGTAACACAGGCAGCGTCGCTGCTGTTGCTGTCATATAGGAGAGTATAGGAGAAGTGGAGGGCAAGAGGGAGAAGGATGGTGCGCTGTTGGAGCCACATCACCGCCGTTCCTCACTGTCTGCCTTTCGATTCCATTGAATTCGAAAACTTCATTTCACTGCAACCATGGTCATTGTTGTGGAAGCTAATGCTACTGCTGTCCCGGTTGTGTTGAGATGTAGTGCTGCTGCTTTCTGGGCAGAAACGGTTGCGTGACTAGTAGAGGTCCAGCCAGCTGTCTCGCAGCAATTCTTCCAACGGTCTCTTGTAATTGCGACATCGAGGTAGGGGGTTTTAAACGATTTCAATTTAAGAATGCCTACAAGGTTTATTGAATAACTGCAAATAGATTTAATACCTGTGAGTAATTGATTGACTATGTGAATATTGAATTGTGGCTGAAATTGTAATTGGAATGGTTGAGATTGCGATTTGGAATTGTTGATTAGTGATATTGATTGATTGTGTGGATTGGGAATTGTTTGATGACTAATTGTTGAGAATTCCTAAATTTTAATGGGTTATGTTGGATTTGTTGCCGTTGAGTTGTTATTTGGTATATTGTAATATTAATGAACTTGGTTGGTGGTTGATTTGGAATTGATTTTGAGGGGTTTTGAAGGGTTGGATTTTGAATACTAAATAGATTGCTGAAAATCTGATTTTTGAAATTAAAAATTGACTTTGGAAGTGAATCAGTTATTCAACGATAATCGAAATGGTATAAGAGTAAAGGCTGAGTAAAGTATAATAAAAGTTGTTGTTGAGACTCAATTTTGAGAAGTTTGAATTAATTATAGAACTAGTCATGATTTTTCAAAGTTAAAATGTAAAACTTGATTTTCTGCATTATTTTTAAAGGAAGCCGGAAACTTTGAAAAACTATAACTATTTCTGTGATTATCGGAATTATGTGGGACCAAGTCCAGATTGAGCTTGAGAATATAGGGAACTGGACTGCTGAATTTGAGACTTTTTCACTAAGTTTATGATTTATGGTGAATTTTTGAATTATGGATGTCAAATCTGGTTTTTTTCTGCTGAGCGTTTAACACAGCAGCAACTTGTTTCCTCTATTAGAAATTCTCGAGTTTGCATTTTGAAATGGAACCAATTTTAAATGAAACTTTGGTTTTAACACTTTAATTTCATAAAAATTTAGAATTGTTAGAGTTGTGTTTTTAAAGATTTGGATTTTCAAAGAAAGATGTATTATGCAGTAAAAGTCAGGCTTTGTTTTCTAAGTCAGTAACTTTGAGGCTTTATAATTTTTAAATCTGGATTGATATTGAGATGAAACCAATTGGAGGTGAAAGTTGAATATGTTTAGTATATATGATTCAAATTTCAGGGTTTTCCATGTTTTAATAAGTGAGTTATGGAACTTGGAAGAGGTTGTGTTCAATGATTTGTAAAACAGAATTCTGCAGAAAATTACCTAACTTCCAAGCTACGTAACTCCTTCATTAAAAATGGTATGACCCTGGAACCAATTGAGAAAGAAATTTGAATAAGTTATGTATAACCACATTAATTTTGAAGGTGGTTGGATTAAATTTGGATTTTATATGAAATTTCGAATGTTGTACGCTGCTGCTGTCTTCTGGTTTTAAAACACTGCAGGGCAGTCACGATTTTGCTTATATTCCCGAAGCTAGAGTCAGCGAAAAATTATGAATTTTGGTTTAATAGAAAGCTCAATTCGAGAAGGTCGCATGGATATAAAGTTTGCATGATTCCGAATTCATTTGATATTTTAAAAACAAAATGGAAATCAGGCTGCCAAGTTGTGCTGGCAATTATTTTGGATATGGAATTTAAGAAATAGATTTTCTATTATCAAATGTTTTTGAGGATATATTGTTGTGGCAATTGCTGAAAGAGGCTGATGAAATATTGAGAAAGAAGGAACCCGTACGGGTGGATAGGTCCTATTTTTAAAGGAGATTATGTCCAAATTTTTATAAAAGTAAAAGGACTTAATCAAAATGAATACTTGAGACTTGTTTAACGATAACAACTTTACTGATTCTTTTGAGAAAATATATTTGGTTTATAAAGTTGCTAGCAAGGACGTGGGTTTTGTCCTGCTTGCATATTTACAATTACAAAAGAGTAAAGAGATAAAGAGAAAAAGAGTAATATAGATACAGATGAAAGAGTATTCAGAGAAAAGTAAAGAGATACAGAGAATATAACAGCGAGAGTAAAGTAAAGAGATATTTATCATATGCACATTTATTTAGGAACGGAAAATCGTATTCGGAAAATCGTATTCGGAAAATCGGGATTACTCGTGATCGGATAAATGTCGGGATTGCGGGCAGCCAACCGACACATGAGCTCATGGCTTGTACTAGGACTAGACATTCATCATATGCATCTATGTGACATTGTTTGGGTGTGTATATTGTAATTGGTTTGCCTAAGTTAATAATTCTGTCTAACTACTAATTGCTATACTTGATGTAATTGCTCTTGATTGTGTTTGAAACTTATTACCTGTGTTTGTAACTGATTGTTTGGATTGTGGTGATTGGATGTTGATTTAGTTGTTTGGGCCTAAGGCCGTGACTGGTATGTTTGAGGTTTAGTTTTGTATAAAGTATCTGACTGGTTCAGCATAGACTTAATGAACCTATGCTTGGAGCCGGATGATCATTTATACCGCGTAGGTAACTTTTTTATGTTATGGTCTAGTAAAGTATGAAAAATCAAACTGGTTCAGCATAGACTTAATGAACCTATGCTTGGAACAGGTTGGTCATTCATACAGTCTAGGAAACTTTAAGAGTTTTATAAAGAAAAATATGGGTTTAAGATTTTAGATAATTAACTGATGCTCTTAAAGAAAGTTTTGGACTTTGAATGTTAAACTGGTGGTTTTCAAAAGGATTCGTAAGGCTAATGAAAACAGTGTTATTTTAAATATCTCCGAACGAAGCTAACTATTTGCGCTTTATTCTTTACTTTAACGGCATTCTCGACCTCTACTAAGAACATGTGTTTTGGTTCTCACCCCCAAATTTTCCACCCTTTCAGTGACATAGGTTTGAAGACGCAATTTGAAGCTGCGAGCGATTAGTAGGTTTTCTTTACGGTTTTAATTGGTCTGGTAGAGTCCCCTCGCTGATTGTCCCTTGAGATTTTATTTCATATAGAGGGGTAGGTTTGGTATATTGTATTTGAGTTTTATTTGGTTTCTTTTGTACAAGAATTATTATCAATAATATTTATGTGACTATTATTATTTGTAAATGTTTGAATTATGACTTTAATGAATAAAAAACAAAATTTTCTGGAATTTTCTAAAAACTAAAACGCGAACTCAATACAAAGGCTTGATAATTAAGTAGTTAATACTAGAGATGGTTACGTAATGTTCTTTCTAGTGGAAATACCATGACTTAAGCAAGGTATTTTGCTGGAAGGGACGTTACAGTACGAGAGACGCTGAGTGACGTGATCGCGTGGACGACGCGGCCGCGTGATGTGCGCGATCTGTAGAATTACAAAAGTCGCTGATAGAGATTCTGGGCCGAATTTCAACCCAGTTTTCGGTCCAGAAACACAGATTAGAGCCAGGGAACATGCAGAGACAAAAATAACAATTCATTCCGCATAATTTCAAGCTTTTAGATCTGAATTTACTTCTCCCCTAGGTTTCTCACTTAAACATCTGAATTTACTTCTCCCCTAGGTTTCTCACTTAAACATTCATATTTAGGATTTTGAAGATTTTGGATTTAGCTTTTGAGAAGAGTCTACCTCCGATACTAGTCATTATAGCTTGTTATTTACTTTTCATTTATTCTTCCATATTCTTAATTCTTCCATATTCTTAATTCCTCCAGAGTTGACATTGGATTATTTTCACAAGTTATTAATACAGACTATCTTTATTTTTAATTAATCTCTTTTATTATTATTTATTATGTCTTCTCTTATTTTCCCCATTGATTATGTGAAGTCTATAATTATGATGAGTGAGTAGTTCCTCAACTTGATTGGGAGATGATTAAAAGGAGAACCTTGAGTTAGAATACTCAAGAGTTCAATTGTAATTGGTGCATTGTTGGTTGGCTTGTTATTCATTGACTCTAATCCTTCTCAAGGGAGAGGATTAGGACTTGTGAATAGAAGTTGAATTTTAATTTGACTTTCCTTGATTCGTTGAGGGTTAACTAAATTAAAACAATGACTAATTATTAATTGCTCTTGATTAAATTCTAACAAGGATAGAATTTCCAATTAATCTTCTCCCAGTCAAGATTTTATTTAAATCATATAATTTCTCTAATTTAATTTTCTGTTCAACAAATTCAAACCCCCTTTGAAAACCTCTAATTGATAAAATAGCACACCTTCCTGCAACTCGTTGGGAGACGACCTGAGACTCATACTCCCAGTATTTTATTTCTAAAATTTGTGACAACCCTTTTCTAAATTGATGAGTGGATTTTTACCGGTTAAGAACTGTACTCACAACGCCATTTCTCTAATTAATTTTTAATCTGCCAATTTCCGCTCACGTCAATTTTTGGCACCGTTGCCGGGGAGTTGCAATAGTGTGCTAATTTATTGATTGGAATTTATTTAATTGCATTTTTCTTTTTTATTTTTGTTACTATGAGCTGCACGTTTCTTTCATTAAATGACGCGTTCACTTCCTGATCCAAGCTTGCCAGTATTTGACCCTGAGATTCAAAAGACTATTTCACGTATAAGGCAAGCTCGGCGTGGCTAGTCCTCTCTGAGGACGAACCTGAAACGTCATCTAAGGAAGAAACAAGCTCCCTCTCTACTGATCCAGTTGATTTATGTGCAGGTGACATGGCAGCACCTAGGAGAGTCACTATCCAGGAGGCTGCGGCCCCTGATTTTACACTACAACCATTCCAGGCACACCACCCAGCAGTGGCTGTGGATTTTGAAATAAAGTCTGCACTACTCAACTTGATGCCCAAGTTTCATGGCTTACTTGCTCAAGAGCGTATCAAGCACCTTAGGGATTTTCAGACAGCTTGTTCTATTGTTAAGCGTGATGGCACTGACGAAACTTCTATTCTGCTAAAGGCTTTCCCATTCTCTCTTGAGGGGATAGCAAAAGAGTGGTACTACACTCAATCCAGAGCAACTGTTTCTAACTGGGATACGCTTAGAAGAGAATTTTTTTGGAGAATTTGGAACGCTTCAATAATCTTCTAGAAGCATGTCCCCACCATATGATTGACAACATAGTGTTACTCGACTACTTTATACAGGGCATGAAATCTCAAGATAGAACCACATTGTAAGGTGCTAGCAATGGGTCTTTGAAGAAGTATAAGACTACGGAAGAGGCATGACAATTGATCAGCGACTTAGCTGAATCTACTAGGAATCACAAGTAGAAGCAAGGTCGGTCAAGAGTTGTTGCAGAGGTATCCACTAGCAAAGAGACTGCTGCTATAACTCAGAGCTTATGTGAAATGACCAATTTACTGAAACAGATGCAACTAAGTCAACAACAAGCTCAGCAAGTTCAGCCTTCTCCACCACAGCACAGCCAACAGTTGGTTCCTCAAAGAGTATGCAGAATCTGTATAGATTACATTCATTATACTGATGAGTGTCCATAACTCCATCAAGAAGACCACACTGTGGCAGCCACTCACAACTTCTATGACCACCCCAACCAAGGGTACAATCAAGGTGGCAGCTACAACCATGGATGGCAGGATAACCCCAACCAAGGCTGGAGAGATAATTCTAACCAAGGTTGGAGGGACAATCACTACAGAGGAGGCAGGGATAACAATGGAAACCAAAGGTGGAATAACAATAACAATTTCAGGCAGTAGAATCAGAATCAGGCCTACAGAGCACCTCATCTAAGACAACCTCAAGCATCTCAGCAGACCCCTCAGATCACTTATCCCTCTTCATCCCCTAATGATGAGTTACTACAATCTATTAACCGAAGACAGCAGGCCATGGAAAACAACCTTACTTCTACTCTAAATGGTCTGAACTCTACCTTGCAAGCCTTTGTCTCACATATTGGATCACTGAATAACTCTAATAACCAGTCCTCAAGCTCTGGTGGACTCCCCTCTCAACCATTACCCAACCCCAAGGGTGGCATCAATGCCATTACCCTGAGATCTGGAACCACACTGCAAGAGAGGAATCCAGAGGAATCAAGCCCATCAGAACACGCCCCAGCTGTGGACACAGTTGAGGTAGAGGATGTTGAAGAAGAAGTTAAGGCTCAAGACATGGCTGAAGCAGAAGCAGCCCAACCAAGGAGTGCAGAACCCCAGCAAGCTGAAGCTATCAAAGACGCCACTCCTATTCAATTCCCACACCTTGCTAAGAAGCCCAGAAAGCAAATGGAACTAGATCCCAAAATGGTAGAGATTTTCAAAAAGGTTGAGGTAACTGTTCCCCTTTTGTATGTTATTTAGCAAGTGCCTAAATATGCAAGTTTCTAAAAGAGTTGTGCATACATAAAGATAAAATTAATGAATTAGAAACTATTCCTTTAGATAGTTCTATATCTGCTTTAATTGGAAATATACCTAAAAAATGTAGTGACCCAGGCCTATGCATGATTAACTGTACCATTAGAGGTGTGATATTTTCTGATTGTATGTGTGATTTAGGAGCATGCGTAAGTATTATGCCCTTTTCTATATATATTGCTTTAAGGCTCCCTCCCTTAAAAGAGTCGGCAGCTCATTTTGTGTTAGCAGTTAAAAGCATTATCACAGTGGTTGGAATTGCTGAAGATGTATTAGTGAGCATTAAGGGGCTCATATTTCCCATTGATTTTTATATCTTGGAGATGCCCCAAAATAACTCAAGGAGACCTTCGTCAATCCTACTTGGTAGACCATTTTTGAAGACTTCAAAATTCAAGCTGGATGCCTTCTCGGGTACCTACTCCTTTGAGGTAGATGGCAGAATAGTGAGCTTCAATCTAGATGAAGCTATGAAGCATCCCCCAGAAGATCACTCCATATTCCAATTTGACATCATTGATGAAATCATAGCTGCAACTCACCAGGAAGAAATGGAAGAGAGTCACATGGAGCAAGATCCAAGTGTGGGGACACCCTCTGTTTATATTGAAGGTTCATCACCATTTTCACCAAGGCCAGAAAATCCAGAACCAAACCATGAGCAGAAAATGGAATTGAAACCCCTTCCTCCACACCTCAAGTATGCATATCTTGAGGATAAGCAGAAGTTTCCAGTCATCATTGCAAGGGAGCTCACTTCCCACCAAGAAGAACAACTGCTTAGTATATTGAGGACGCATAAGAAAGCAATTGGATGGAGTTTGGCGGATATAGTAGGCATCAGCCGTCAAGTCTGTGAACATAGAATATTCTTAGAAGAGGGAGCAAAGCTTATCCGTTAACCTCAAAGAAGATTGAATACCACCATCTTAGAAGTTGTCAAGAAGGGAGTAACCAGACTACTTGAGGCAAATATATTTACCCTATTTCAGATAGCGAATGGGTCAGCCCAGTCCAAGTAGTGCCCAAGAAGTCTGGAGTCACAACAATAAGGAATGAGCAAGGAGAGCATCTAACAACTAGAGTGCAGAATGCATGGAGAGTTTGCATTGACTACAAGCGTCTCAACCAAGCCACTCGCAAGGATCAGTATCCCTTGCCATTCATTGATCAGATGCTTGATCGCCTGTCAGGTAAATCTCACTACTGCTTTCTAGATGGTTACACATGTTATTTTCAAATCCATATAGCTCCTGAAGATCAGGAAAAGACTACTTTTACATGTCCTTTTGGGACTTATGCTTACAAAAGAATGCCCTTTGGCTTGTGCAATGCACCAGCTATTTTTCAAAGGTGCATGATGAGTCTTTTCTCTGATCTCATCGAGACTTGTATGGAAGTTTTTATGGATGACTTTAGCGTTTATGGTGATTCATTTAACCTTTGCTTGGATAGTTTATCTAAAGTATTGGACAGGTGTGTTAGTTCAAACCTTGTTTTAAATTTTGAAAAGTGTCATTTTATGGTAAAACAGGGTATTGTTCTAGGACATGTTGTTTCTAACACTGGTATCTCTGTGGACCCAGCAAAGGTGGATATTATTTCTAGTTTACCTTACCCCTCCTCTGTGAGGGAAGTCCATTCGTTACTTGGCCATGCAGGTTTTTACAGGAGATTCATCAAGGACTTCAGTAAGGTAGCACTACCCTTGTCCAGACTACTGCAGAAAGAGATTGAGTTCGAGTTCAGTGCAGATTGCAAGCAAGAGTTTGATAAGCTAAAGACCGCTCTGACTCAAGTCCGGTTGTAAGGGGACCAGACTGGAGTCAACCATTTGAAATCATGTGTGACGCCTCCAATCATGCAGTAGGAGCAACACTGGCTCAACATGAAGGTAACGACCCTTTTGTAATTGCTTATGCATCTAAGACTTTAGATGCTGCTCAATCTAATTACACTACTACTAAAAAAGAGCTTCTAGCTATTATTTTTGCTTTGGATAAATTCCGAGCCTATTTACTTGGTACTAACGTAGTAGTGTACTCAGATCATGCAGCTCTAAAATATTTATTAGCTAAAAAGGAGTCTAAGCCAAGGCTAATACGTTGGATGCTATTGTTGCAAAAATTTGATCTGAAAATTAAAGATAGGAGTAGTAACCAAAATTTAGTGGCTGACCACTTAAGTCGCCTTGAGCACATTAAAAGATGACTCCATTCCAATCAATGATAATTTTCCATTTGATAGCTTACAGACAGTATCTGATGTAGCCCCTTGGTATGCACCTGTAGCTAATTATCTAGTTAGCCATACTTTTCCTCCTAATTTTACTAAGCATCAGAGAGACAAGCTAAAAAGCAAGTCCAAATACTATGTATGGGATGACCCATATCTATGGAGATGTGGTGCTGACCAGGTAATTAGACGGTGTGTACCTCAATTAGAATTTCAGTCCATTTTGGAGGCCTGCCACTCATCTGAGAGTGAAGGACATATTGGCCCTCAACGAACTGCTAGAAAAGTTTTAGACTGTGGATTCTGGTGGCCTACTCTTTTTAAAGATGTTGCTGATCTTTGTAAATCTTGTTCTCCATGCCAAAGGTTTGGTAATATATCCCAGAGGGATGAAATGCCTCAACAAATTATGCTTTTCTGTGAAATTTTTTATGTTTGGGGCATTGACTTCATGGGTCCATTTCCAAACTCTAATGGCCAGCTTTATATACTATTAGCTGTAGATTATGTTTCTAAATGGGTAGAAGCAATTTCTACCCATACTGATGATGCTAACATTGTTGTTTCCTTTATTATAAACCATATTATTTGTCGCTTTGGATCACCACGAGCAATCGTGAGCGATCAAGCACTCACTTTTGTAATAGGACACTAACAGGTTTACTAAAGAGGCATGGGATAATCCATAAAGTATCAACAGCATATCACCCCCAGACTAATGGGCAAGCAGAGGTGTCTAACAGGGAGATAAAGCGCATACTGCAAAAGGTAGTCAAGCCTCATAGAAAGGACTGGAGCACCAGGCTCCAAGACGCGCTTTGGGCATATCGGACAGCATACAAGACACCAATTGGGATGAGTCCTTTCCGCTTGGTTTATGGAAAGGCCTGTCATCTCCCAGTTGAGTTAGAGCACAAAGCCTTCAGGGTGGTAAAGGAATGCAACATGGACTATGAGAGAGCCGGAGTTGAACGGAAGTTACAACTGCAAGAATTAGAGAGCCTTCTCCTTGAAGCTTATGAAAATTTCGAGCTGTATAAAGAGAAGGTGAAGACTGTGCATGACAAGAGCATTAAGAGAAGATAATTCCAACTAGGGGACTTAGTCATACTTTACAACTCCAGAATACAACTCATGTCAGGCAAGCTGAGATCCAGATGGGACGGTCCGTATCAAGTAAAGCGGGAGGAACCATACGGAGTCTTTCACTTGAGCCATCCTTCAAGCTCTGAACTTATCAAGGTCAATGGACATCGCTTGAAGTTATTCCATGGTGAAAGGATGGCAAAAAACTAGGAACTAGAGATCTTCCCCTTGGAAGATCCACCCACAGCAGAAGACTGAGCTCGTGGAGCGTCCAACTTAAGGACGTTAAAGCAAAGTGCTGTGTGGGAGACAACCCACCATGGTATGATCGTTCCTTCCCCTCTCCTAATCTTCCCTCATCTATAACTTTTCTCAATACTAATGCCTATATCTTGCATCTCATCTGCATACTGCATTTGTATTTTTATCAAAATAAAAAAATAAAAAAAAGTGAGCACACGACGCGACAGCGTCGATGACGCGTCCGCGTCATAGTGCCTTGGATACGAGAAGAAAACAACAGAGAGTCACACGAAAGTGTGGCTGGAGGCGAGCCTTTGGCACAAATCGAGCCACGCGACCGCACCCTGACGCGTCCGCGTCATGTGGGAAAAAGGCCTCCCACGCGTCCGCGTCACCCACGCGACTGCGTGCCCTATATATCGATGTAAAAAGGGTGTATGGCCGAAAGTTGAGCTGCACTTGGGATGCACTTGTGCTATTAGCACAAGCCATGCCACGCAGATGCGTGCCCCACGCATCCGTGCCATTTTCTCCATCTGGTCATCCACGTGACCGCGTCCACCACGCGATCGCGTCACCCTAAATTTTTGGCAAAATAAAATTTGAACAGAGAGTTGTGTGAGCGCGAAGCATGTCATGCGTCTGCGTGACCGACGCGTCCACGTCACCTCACTTAAGGGCTTTCCACGCGACCGCGTGACCCACACGTCTGTGTCGCTTGCGCCGCCCAACTCATTAAAATCTGCCAGATTATCTTTTCTTTTCTCATCCCATTCCTATTTTATTTTCCTCCCTTTCCTTCTTCCTCCCTTCTTTCTCTCCTCTACCCCTCTTTCCTACCACCATTATCAAGGTTTTTCTACTCTCTTTTTCCCTCCCTATTTTTTTTCTTTCTTCTTTTTATTTTCATGTTTTCTTTTTCTTTCTCTTCTACTTTCCCTATCTATGTTTCTTTTCTTCTTCCTTCTATTGGTGTTGGAATTTTATTTAGGTCATTATTTTTATATGTTGCTTGTGGATTGTTTAGGACTTGTTTAACAATTATATATTATTTTTATAAGGGTTACTTGCATGTTCAAAATTAATATTTTTCATACCTTATTTAACATGCATGCTATGTGTTTGTGAAAATGCCCATATGGCATTTTGCACTATTTTTAGATTTCTTTTAAATCTACTACTCTAAATGCCTACTTTTCACAAAACCCCTTTTATATTTTATTAATTAAATATAATTATTTTTACAAATATCTTTTTAGTTTGAGAGACTTGGTAATCTAATTTGGACATTGAATGCTTCATCTATGCTACTCATGCCCTTTGCCGGCATGCCAATAAACGCCTTGCATTTAACTGTCATCACATGCACTTGTTTTATTTCCATTGTTGATTTGTCACATGTAGTCATGACCATGTGCTTACATCATTATCCATTCATGTGCATTGATTACCACCTTTCCCATTCTTTTCCTTGCTATAACCCTTGGGATATTCATGTCCTTACTTGTTTCCTTTTAGGATGGCCACCAAGAAAGGCAAGGAGAAAGCTACCCCCAAATCCACAGCAAGGAAAGGAACAAAAAGAGCATTAGTGGCAGAGCCTTCTTCAACTGTAGTCAAGCCCTCAACAAAAAGAATTAAAAGGATTATAAAGGTTGATGAAAAGGAAAGAGCTTTCCCAGCCAAGGACACTGCACGATTTTCCAATCGCTACTGTGAGCAGATGTTCCCCATTCTGGCAGCTCGGAATTACAACAATGAACACCTTCTTATCCTTCCGCCTCGTATTGCCGAGTTTGTTGAGCTGCAAATTGCACAAAGACATTGGGGATTCTTACAGAGACTGCCACGACAGGTTAATCTTTCTTGGGTTGTTGAGTTCTACTCCAACTTCCACCTGCCGACCTTATAGTCTATTTATGTCCATCAGAAGCAAGTCCTCATTACAGAAGAGGCCATTCAGCGAGCCTTAGATCTTCCCCCTGCTCCAGAAGGATTGGATGCATTTCAAGAAGCCGCACTCAAGCTCCAGGCATACAAATTTGACTGGGACGCTGTTCTCAGAGTTATCGCACAACCTGGTAGCAAATGGATCTTTGGATACCATAGTTCCCATCCTAAGGGAATATCGGCTTCCGCACTCACCTTAGAGGCTCACGTATGGGCACAGATTATGTCCCATTACGTCTTTGATAAACCCATATTTTATGATATATTTTGTGCTTAATCTGAGTGATTTATTCAATCCTTCACCCACTTATTCATATTAATTGCATGGTTTTACTTTTCCTTCCTTATTATGTGATGTATGTGACAAACATGTTTCCTATGCTCTAGAATTAATTATTTTAATTACCTTTATTTCCATTTCGTGCCATGATTAGTGTGTTGAGTAGTTTCAGATCTTCTAAGGCAGGAATGACTTAAAGGATGGAAAAGAGAACATACAAAAATGGAAGGAAAGCGTAAAATGGAGTTTTTAGAGAAACTGGCATCCACGCGACCGAATGGACGACGCGACCGCGTGCCAAGAGCGAAGAAGCAGTGACGAGGCCGCATAACTGACGCGACCGCGCGCCTAAAGAACAACACCTATGACGCGGCCGCATGACTGACGCGACCGTGCGACAAAGAAAACCCCAATCGACGCGACCGCGTGACCCACGCGGACGCGTGACAGAGGCCACGCACCGGAAATTGCAGAAAATGCTCATAGCGTATTCTGAAGCCCTTTTTGGCCCAAATCCAAGTCCAGAAGGCATAGACCAGAGGTTATGAGGTGTGGGAATGCATCCATTCAGGGAGCTCGGCATTTTTTTAGTCACTTTCCATGATTTAGATCTAGTTTTGAGAGAGGTTCTCTCCTCTCTCTCTTTAGGATTTAGGATTTAGGACTTCTCTTAGTTTTAGGAGTAACTCTCGATCCCAGGTTCAATGTTCTTTGTATTTATTTATTTTCAATGTTCCATGTTTAGATTGATTTTCTTAATTAATGTTATTTGAGATATTTCATTTTGTGATTGTTTTATTTATGAATGCTTTTAATTTAATTTAGATAGTTTCCCGTTTTGGCTTTGGTTAAATAATTGGTGACTCTTGAGTTATCAAACTCATTGTTGATTCATCCACTTAACTTACCTTCATAGTTAGAGGTAAATAAAGTGGGAGAAAAATCCAATTCTCATCACAATTGATAAGGATAACTAGGATAGGACTTTCAGTTCTTATACCTTGTCAAAGGTTTATTTTACAGTTATTATTATTTTATTTTACTTGTCATTCAACTAACCTTTTACCTTAATCCAAAACCCCAAAACACACTTTTTCATAACCAATAATATGAACATACTTCCCTTCAATTCCTTGAGAAGACGACCTTAGGTTTAAATACTCAGTTATCAATTTTAAAGGGGTTTGTTACTTGTGACAACCAAAACGTTTGCACGAAGGGATTTTTGTTAGTTTAGAAGCTATACTTGCAACAGGAATTTATTCTGAATTCTAGACCACGCAAAAGTCTTCTCGTCAAAATGGCGCCATTGCCGCGGAATTGCAAACGTGTGCCTTATTATTGGTTATTGTAAATATTTTTCAAAAAAAAATTTATTTTGCTTGTTTATTTATTTTTGTTTTTAATTTTTATTAATTACTATGAATTCTCACCCCTCTGGTTTCAAGTTTGATTTCAATGTTGTTGTAAGGAATGGAAACTGTAATGAAAATAGGCATCCAGGTTGGAACAATCAAAGATGGGAGGAGCCACAAGGATTTGATCAACCCTCATGGCAACAACCACCTCCAATGGTCTATCAACAACCACCACCATATGCCCATGAACTATCTCCTCAACACAACTTTGGACCACCACACTCACAAGCCAACTACAACCAAACACCACCATATGACCCTAACTCGTATCCACCATACCAACCACCTTATGAGCCAAATGAACCATACACAGAACCACCACCTTTCCAACACAACTACTCTCATGAACCACCACCTCAATGTTCACCATCTCCATATCATTATCAAGATGAACCACCTTCCTATTATGAACCCTCTCTCCCAACCAATGAATCCTCATATCCACCCCAACTTCCAATGGATGACAGACTTCGTGTTGTTCTTCAAAGGCAAGAAAGGATGAATAAGAGTGTGCTAAATTTCGCGGCCGCCTTAGGCGAGTTCGTAAATATAATAGCTTCCCAATATTTGAGCACTCAAAGAACTCCCATGGCTACATGTGGAGAATCAAAAGAAGAGCAAAGCATGAAGGAGACACTAGAAACTTCGGTGGACAACGAGGAACATGGCTTTGTATTGGAACAAGTAGAGGAAGCCATAATAGTTGTAGAGGAAGAAGTGGTTGAAGACTTAGGAGATGCTGAACCTCCATGGGAAAGTCAAGACATAGAGCCTCCTTCCAAGACGGTTGCAATTGATGTTGAGAAGGGTGTACAACCTCCAAGGCATATCATAGCTAAAGACTTTGAAGAGGTTGATCAAGAGATGGAGATTCAAGAAGAAGAAGCACAACCTCCTATGCCCTTGGTAAGCAATGAAGAGGAGATTGAATTGGAAGAAAGCTACCAAGAGGAAGATGTTGAAATTGAAGAAGCTTGCAAAGAGGTGGTAGTTATCAGAGAAGAGCACAAGGGAGTCGAGCTTGCAATTTTATTAAAAATACCTCCCCCTAAGTTGCCATCATCCTTCACAACATTCAAGTGGGTAAAATTCATATCCCTTAGCTTTCTAATACCACTTGAATATGGGCTACTTGAGATGGATGGCCAACTTAGAGCTCTTTGTGGCATTAAGAGTAAGAGGAAGATGGCCAGTGGTAAGAATTGTCCTGCAAGGTTCTTCATGGTTGGAAGTTCAAAGTTTAAACGCAAAGGTTGGTGTAAAGCTCAACTGAATGGGTCTAGGAAGTTGTTTGGCCGCTTACGTCAGAATTCAGACAGGTGCAAAGGCAAGGTTTGGGACCCCGGAATCCATTCTACCAATCACCACTCTTGGGACCTTGTCACTTTCAATTTTAATTTTAATTTTAAACACTAATGATCATGAAGTAGAGACACAAATATAGATGACATAATAAGCATAAAAACCAAAAAACAAAAAAATAAGAACAAGGAATGTGTCCACCTTAGTGATGTCTTCTTCTTGAAGGACCAATGATGTCCTTAAGCTCTTCTACGTCCCTTCCTTGCCTTTGTTGCTCTTCCCTCATTGCTCTTTGATCTTCTCTTAATTTCCTCTTCAGAGTCCTTTCAGGTTCAAGGTCAGCTTCAACAAGAATGCCTTTTTTCCTTGTTCCTGCTCATATAGGGAAGAAGAGAACAAGAAAAGAAAGAGGAATCCTCTATGTCACAATAAAGAGGTTCTTTATTGTTAGTAGAAGAAGAAAGGGAATAAAGAAAGGAGAATCCAAACAAAAGGGTAAGGATAGATGGAGTGATTGGAGATGAAGAGAGGTGAAGAGAAGTGTTAGTAAATAAATAAATAAATAGAAGAAGAGAAGAGAGAGAGAATTCGAAAATAATTTTGAAAAAGTAGTTAATGATTTTCAAAAATTAAAGATAAGATATAATTAAAATTAAAATTTAAAACAATTAAAAAGAATTTTTGAAAAAGAGATGAGATATTTACGAAAATTAAATAGGGAAAAGTAGTTAGGTGGTTTTGAAAAAGGTAAGAAACAAAGAAAAAGTCAAATAGTTAGTTGGAAAAGATATTAAAATCAAATTTGAAAAGATAAGAAGATAAGAAGTTAGAAAAGATATTTTAAAATCAAATTTTTTGAAAATGATAAAATTTTGAAAAAGATATTATAAAAAGATAAGATAAGAAGATATGATAAAAATATATGATAAAAAAGATAAGATTCTTACGAAAAAGATATTTTGAAAAAGATTTAATTTTTTAAAAATAAAAATTGATTACTTGACTAATAAGAAACTAAAAGATAGAATTCTAGAATTTAAAGATTGAACCTTTCTTAACAAGAAAGTAACAAACTTCAAATTTTTGAATCAATCACATTAATTGTTAGTAAAGTTTCAATTTTTTTTTTTGAAAAAAAGATAAGAAAAAGATTTTGAAAATAAATTTTTAAAATTTCAAAAATTATTAAAAAAATGAAAAAGATGTGATTTTTAAAAAAGATTTTGAAAAGATAAGATTTCTAAAATTGAAATTTTGACTTGACTTATGAGTAACAACTGATTTTAAAAATTTTCTGAATAAGTCAACTTAAATTTTCGAAAATTTGGAGAAAATTAAGGAAAATATATTTTTTTTGATTTTTTGAATTTTTAATGATGAGAGAGAAAAACACAATTATGACCCAAAATATGAAAATTTTGGATCAAAACACATGATGCATGCAAGAACACTATGAATGTCAAGATGAACACCAAGAACACTTTGAAGATCACGATGAACATCAAGAACATATTTTTTGAAAAATTTTTGATGCAAAGAAAACATGCAAGACACCAAACTTAGAAATTTTTAATGCTTGGAAAATATGAATGCAAAGATGCACATGAAAAACAACAAAAGACACAAAACAATAAATCATCAAGATCAAACAAGAAGACTTACCAAGAACAACTTGAAGATCGTGAAGAACACCATGAATGCATGAATTTATCGAAAAAATGCAAGAACAATATGAATATGCAATTGACACCAAACTTAAAAATTGACTCAACACTCAAACAAGAAACACAAAATATTTTTGGTTTTTATGATTTTATGTTTTTTTGGTATTTTCTTTATTTATTTTCGAAAAAAGGAAAAAAAATTTTGAAAAGTTTTTGAAAACAAAACAAAAAGAAAATTACCTAATCTGAGCAACAAGATGAACCGTTAGTTGTCCATACTTGAACAATCCCCCGCAACGGCGCCAAAAACTTGGTGAACGAAATTGTGATCATCAACAAGAAATTGTTGGTATGAAGCAAGCTATGGTCACCTTGTAAATCTCAGTCAGGCGGATAATAATTGATTATGGAATTTCGAAAATCAAATATGATTGTATTAGATATTCAAAAGATAAATAAAATAAATAGGAAATAAAGATAAAGTTACTCATGTAATCCAATGGTGGGAATTTCAGATAGGTGCATGTAGGTACTGTGTTCCTTCCTTATCTCTACTTTCTTATTACATTCATCCAAGCTTTCTTACTCCTTTCCATGGCAAGCTGTATGTAGGGCATCACCATTGCCAATGGCTACATCCCATCCTCTCAGTGAAAAAGGTCCAAATGCTCTCTCACAGCACGGCTAATCATCTGTCGGTTCTCAATCAGGTTGGAATAGATTCCAGTGATTCTTTTGTGTCTGTCACTAACGCCCAGCCTTTAGGAGTTTCAAGCTTGTCACAGTCATTCAATCCCAGAATCCTACTCGGAATACCACAGACAAGGTTTAGACTTTCCGGATTCTCATGAATGCTGCCATCAATTCTAGCGTATACCACGAAGATTCTGATTAAGGAATCCAAGAGATATGCGACCGGACTAAGGTAGAATGGAAGTGGTTGTCAGTCACGTGCGTTCATAGGTGAGAATGATGATGAGTGTAACAGATCATCACATTCATCAAGATGAAGTGCAACGAATATCTTAGAACAAGAATAAATCGAATTGGATAGAAAATAATAGTAATTGCATTGAAACTTGAGGTACAGCAGAGCTCTACACCCTTAATCTATGGTGTGTAAAAACTCCACCATTGAAAATACATAAGTGATGAAGGTTCAGGCATGGCCGAGAGGCTAGACCCCAAGGTCTAAGAACTAAACGTTCAAAGATAGCTAATACACTAGTAAAAAGTCCTATTTATAATAAACTAGCTGATAGAGTTTATAGAAGTAAGTAATTGATGCATAACTCCACTTCCGGGGCCCACTTGGTGTATGTTTGGGCTGAGCTTGAATGTTACACGAGCTGAGGCTTATCTTAGAGTTGAACGCCAAGTTGTAACGTGTTTTGGGCGTTCAACTCTGGTTCGTGACGTGTTTCTGGCGTTTAACTCCAGAATGCAGCATGAAACTGGCGTTGAGTGCCAGTTTACGTCGTCTATTTTCCAACGCCGTTGAGAGCGCGCCATTTGGAGCTTTGTAGCTCCAGAAAATCCGTTTCGAGTGCAGGGAGGTCAGATTCCAACAGCATCAGTAGTCCTTTGTCAGCCTTCTTATCAGAGTTTTGCTCAGGTCCCTCAATTTCAGCCAGAAAATACCTGAAATCACAGAAAAACACACAAACTCATAGTAAAATCTAGAAATGTGAATTTAGCATAAAAACTAATGAAAACATCCCTAAAAGTAACTAGATCATGCTAAAAACTACCTAAACACAATGCCAAAAAGCGTATAAATTATCCGCTCATCAGTTGCCCTGACGCTAGGCGACGCGAACGCATGATTCACGTGGACGCGTCGCATCTGCGAACTTTAACCCGTGTGGCCACGTGGGCGACGCCTCCGCGTCACTTGGCCGCGGCCTGTACGGATCAAAAAGCGCTGGAAGTGACTTCTGGGCTGTTTCTGACCCAGTTTTCGGCCCAGAGAACACAGATTAGAGGCTATAAAGTGGGGGAATGCATCCATTCATGATCATTCTCTCATAATTCATAATTTTAGTTTTAGATGTAGTTTTTAGTGAGAGAGGTTCTCTCCTCTCTCTTAGGATTAGGATTAGGATTAGGATTTCATCTTCAATTACAGGTTCAATGTTCCTTTTATTTATTTTCTCAATTTAATTTATGGATTTCTATGTTCAACTCAACTTCTTTATTTGGCTATAACTGCCCATGTTACATTTGATTGAGTTATTAATTTATGATTTTGAGGTATTTCAGATTGATGATTGCTGTCTTTTATTTATATAAATAATTTGGATTTTCCTATTACCCTTTTGGGTTTGGTTGAGTAATTGGTGACGCTTGAGCTGGCAAATAAAGCAGTGGTTGAAATTGGGAGTTGTTAGTTAATTTGAGTTCTAATAACTCTAGCCTTTCCAAAGGAAAGACTAGGACTTTAGGTATCAAATTAATTAGTCCACTTGACCTTTCTTTGTTTAGTAAAGGTTAGCTAAGTGGAATTAAAATCTAATTCTCATCACAATTGATAAGGATAGGACTTCCAGTTCTTATACCTTGCCAAGAGTTTATTTTACAGTTATTTATTTATTTTTATTTCTTTGAAAATATACCTGTGCCCATTGCCCAAATTCCAAAAACCCCAATTTTACCTTTTTCATAGCCAATAATAAGAACATACCTCCCTGCAATTCCTTGAGAAGACGACCCGAGGTTTAAATACTTGGTTATCAATTTTAAAGGGGCTTGTTACTTGTGACAACCAAAACGTTTGCACGAAGGGATTTCTGTTGGTTTAGAATCTATATCTACAACGCGACTATTTTTATAAAATTCTTTACTAGCAAAAATCCTAACGTCAAAATGGTGCCGTTGCTGGGGAATTGCAAACGTGTGCCTTATTATTTGTTATTGTAAATATTTTTCTAAAAAAAAAATTTTCAGATTTTATTTTAAAATTTTTGTCTAAAATTTTTTCAAAAATCATCTCTTTTTCAAAATATTTTCTTTTTGTTAGTTTTTATTTTTATTTTCTCCTACTACCATGAAATCTCACCCCTTTGACTATGAGTTTGGTTACAATTATGTTGCAGGAAGAGGAAATTACAATGAGAACTGGCATCAAGGTTGGAACAATTAAAGATGGGAGGAGCCACAAGGATTTGATCAACCCTCATGGCAACAACCACCTCCAATGGTCTATCACCAACCACCACCATATGCCTATGAATCCTTTCCTCAACATAAATTTGGACCACCATACTCACAAGCCCCTTTCCACCATTCACCTACATATGACCCTATCCCTCATCCACCATACCAACCACCTTATGAGCCAAATCAACCATACACAGAACCACCACCTTTCCAACACAACTACCCTCATGAACCACCACCTCAATATTCACCATCTCCATATCATTATCAAGATGAACCACCTTCCTATTATAAACCCTCTCTCCCAACCAATGAATCTTCATATCCACCCCAACCTCCAATGGATGACAGACTTCGTGTTATTCTTCAAAGGCAAGAAAGGATAAATAAGAGTGTGCTGAAGCGGCCGCCTTAGGCGAGTTAGTAAATATAATAGTTTCCCAATATTTGAGCACTTAAAGAACTCCCATGGCTACATGTGGGAAATCAAAAGAAGAGCAAAGCATGAAGAAGACACTAGAAACTTCGGTGGACAATGAGGAACATGGCTTTGTATTGGAACAAGTGGAGAAAACCATAATAGTTGCAGAGGAAGAAATGGTTGTAGATTTAGGAGATGCAGAACCTCCATGGAGACGGATGGTCAACTTAGAGCTCTTTGTAGCGTTAAGAGTAAGAGGAAGATGGTCAGTGGTAAGAATTGTCCTGCAAGGTTCATCATGGTTGGAAGCTTTAAGTTTAAACGCAAAGGTTGGTGTAAAGCTCAACTGAATGGGTCTAGGAAGCTGTTGGTCGCTGCAGTGAGAATTCAGATCACCTTTCACCTGGCTGGAAAAATGCAGATCTAGACAAAGATGGGTGTAGAAGAAAACTTTGGGATCCTGGAGTCTATTCTGACATTCAATACTCCGGGAGCCTACAAGCCTATTTGAACTCACACAAGGGCTTTATGTACTTTGTTTGGGACCCCGGAGGATGCTGGCATTCCAACCACTGGTGGAGATTTCTGGACCAATTCAAACATAAGCCACCATAGCAGGAAGCTCATCCAATGTCCAACTTAAGGACTTTAACTAAAAGTGCTTGGTGGGAGACAACCCACCATGGTATGATCGTCCCTTTTTTAGTTTTCACTATTGTCTATTTTGTTTGTTCCTGTGTTTTGATTGAACCTGGAATTTTGCATAACATTCATGGCATCTGCATTTGCATATTTTTCTGCATAAAAAAAAGGCGTGGGACGCGACCGCATCACTCATGCGATTGCGTCAGTTGCGATGAAACACCCCCCACACGTCCGCGTCAGTCACGCGGTCGCGTGACCTTGAAATCGGCATAAAGATCCAACGCCCAGAAAGTTGGGCTGGAATCGTGTGGCCATTGTGCTTTTCGCACAAAAGACCCATGTGATTACGTCCCTAACGCGATCGCGTCATACGCACATACACTAATCCCACGCGACAGCGTGAGCAGCGCGATCGCGTCGCGTGGATTGCACACCACCCCAAAGGAGACAGAGAGTTGCACTGACACGACACTGGAATTCTGCGTTTCGCACAATTACGCGATCGCGCCATTCATTATTTACCAATCCCCATTTCACCCCAGCCACGCGACCGCGTGCTCCACGCAATCGCGTGGATTTGAATTATAACCCCCCTGTCACGCGAACCCTAACCCGCTGCCACCGCCGCCGCGCCGGACGCCACCACCGCCACCCCCAGCCACCTCTCTGCCCCACTCTCCTTCTTTGCCCACCAGGTTCTGCATCACGTCCCCTTCTATCCATTCATAGTTCGTTCATATTTTTCTGTTTCCGTTCATCATTAGGATAGATAGATATGCATGCTGTAGTGGATTTTTAGGCTGTTAGGTAGCTTAGGTTGTGGTTAGTGGATTTAGGTCTATTTACTTGCACCGTTCGTGTTTATCGCTTTATGTTTTTGCAATCCTGCTGCTGCTCTGATGTTAGTTCATATGCTGCAAATTCTTATTTCTTGCTGCTCTTTACACTGAATTTTCCTGATTATATTCCTTATATGTAATTGCAAGCTTTAATTTTAATTCATATGAACTATTTGATTGCTGTTTATTTTTCAAGAATATCCAATTTTAGCTGGAATGCTGCCCAAATTTATGTAAAATGTTCTCATTCATGTTTTCGTTTGGCATTTTGAACTCTGTTTTCCTCTGCTTTACCCAAACCATTTCATGAATGCCAAGGCAAGCTTCATTATCCTTTTTGATTTCCTGGTTCATAAACTGCATCTGTGATGTTTGATTCCAATTTTTACTTCCTTTATATCTGCTTGAATCAGCATCAACCTGTTTTCCTTGTTTGGTTATGAGTTACTTATAGTTCCTACCTGTGAATCCTTGTTACTTGGAATTTTTCATTATGTCACTTACCTTAACCCAATTTTTATCCTACTGACTTACTAATTCTAATTTCCTAAACTCTTTTTCAACACTAACCAAACTAACCTTTTAAAACATTTTCTCTAGCTTTTCACTTTCTTTTAACCTTCTAACCATGGCATAATGATAATTTTTCTATTTAACATGAATTCAATTACATTTTGGATTGTGAATTTTTCCTTTTGACCTTTTCACTCCTATACAATCCTTAATGCACATTTAATAAACTCATTTTTCTTATTTTATTTCTCCCTTGCCACTTTGTGTTTTTTTTTGAGTATATGCCTATTTGCTTTCCTATTTTTATATATCATGGTTTTCCATTTTTCAGGATGTCTGCCTCCCAGAGGAAAGGAAAAGGCAAGGCTACTACTGGCAAGCATAAAAGAGGAGAATCCTCCATGTCCATCATCGATCTGATGCATGACTCCTCCTGGAGGGAGAAAAACATTACCCAACAAGAGAAAGCTGACCAGCTTCTCCCTGCCAATGATCCAGTGAAATTTACAAACCAGTATTGTGAGCTGAAGTATCCGGTGTTTGCAACCTCCAGGAACCTATACCTGGAGAGGAATTTGAAGATCCCAGGAGAACTCCAGCAATACACCACTGAGCAAATCAAACAAAGAGGCTGGTTCTTTCTGGAGAGAAATTTGGTTGAGGTGAACGCATCTTGGATAAGGGAATTCTACTGCAACCACTTCTTGACTTCCTTGGATGTAGTACACCTAAGGGGAAAACAGATTCTGGTCACTGAAGAGGCCATAGAGGACATTCTACAGCTCCCACCCAAGTCTGATCAGCCGGATGGTTACAAAAAGGCTAAGGAGGACATGCGTTTCTTGAGGTTTGATTAGGATGCTGTCAAGGCAAGGATAGCCCTTGACCCGACTATTCCGTGGGAAATGCGTCAAGATACCACCATGGCTAAGGGAATCAAGCGGATTTACTTAAATGATGAGGCTCGGCTATGACACCAGATCTTGAGCAACTATGTGATGCCGAGTACTCATGAGACAGAGATTCTGGCTGCTATGATCACCCTCCTATGGTGTGTGATGGAGGATAAGGACCTGTACTTGCCACAATTTATCCGACATTATATGGCCAAGGTCCACGTCCGAGGCACTCTCCCTTTTCCCTATTTGGTGACACAGTTGGGCCGTCGAGCTGACGTGCCATGGGAGGATGCAGATGAGAGACCACCGGCTGCTGACTGTAGGAAGATCATTCCTCACAGTAGGAACTTCCTAGCTTTGGGCTACAAACCACCACCCTTCACCGCTACTGATGAGACAGCCCCACCGTCTGCCGGACCCTCTTCCTCCACAGCTGCCCCTGCTGCCTCCATTGCACCTCCTCTGCCTCAGATGGAGCGTCGTAACCGGTGCCAGTATGAGAAATCGGAGCATCGCAGCAAGCGACGCTATGAGCATCTAAAGCTGATAATCCGACAGGGCAGTGACATCCCCTCCGAGCCTGACACACCATCAGAGCCATCAGAGGAGGAGGCAGATGAGCACGAGGAGGAGACTCATTCCCAGGAGGAGACCCATCCGCAGGCAGGCACAGAGCAGGCTACTTCCCAGGCAGAGGTTCCACAGCAGATTGAGGCTGCAGATCCTGAGATCCCGATCCAGTCAGCACCCCGTCTACAGCAGCCAGACCCTCAGCCCACCACCACCAAGACTCTAGCTACTATTCCTACCAGTGATGACACCCTTTCACACCCGGCTTGACTGAGCATCAGGGACGATGCTCCATTTTAAGTGTGGGGAGGTCGCCATCTCTGGCGTATTATCTTGGTGAACCACTACAGACTCTTTTCTTTTATTTTGGATATTTTTCTATATTTTTCTTTTCTATTGTTATTTTCTGAGTACTTATACATTGCTACTTTTATGTATTTCTACTCTTTTTCTGCATTTTGCATTTTTAATTCATATTTTAGCCATTTAGTTTAGTTTGCAGTTCTAACTTATTAGCTATAGAGTATGTGGATTAATTAGTATAGTTTACCCTTTTGGCATATAATAGTTTAATTTGATCAAAATAAAAGGAGTAGACTAGAAAATTTAAACAAGATCAAAACAATCCACACACTTTGTATATAAAGTATTACATCATGTAGTTAAGTTAACAACATTTCATCAAGGATGTGTTCCACCCTTCTTTTGTATTCTGGTGTTCTTTACTTTGTTTTAATATATATGTCCGATTATAGAATATAGATACATACCAAGAGAGTGATTGAGGCCATGTTTGATTTTAACTCACTATCCCAAATAAAGCCTACCTTTTATGCCATCCTTGTTAGCCACCTTGTGCCCTTTAATCCCCTCTTGTTCTATAACCACATTACTAGCCTTAAGCAGAAAAACAATTTAAAAATCTCAAGTTGAATCCTTGGTTAGCTTAAGATAGAAATTTTGTAATTAATTAAGTGTGGGGAAGCTTTATGGGAACATGGATGATATAAACAAAGGTAGAAAAGTTGAAAAAAAAAAAGAAAAAAATATATTGGGGAGCATGCTCATGTGAAATTAAAATAATTAATTACCATGTGCATTAAAAAAAAAGAGTTTTTATTTTCAATAAAGGGGATACAAAAAAATTTCCCAAAAATGCAAATTAAAGCAAATGCACATGGTATAAGAACAAAATATGAGCATGTAACATAAAAAGTGGGAATTATGGAAAATGGGTAAAGAAGCTTTACTTTAGAAATTATGTATGTTAGGTGAGATCTTAGACTAATTAAAGATTCACTTATTAGCTCACTTAGCCTTATACATATACACTTACCTTTACCTTGGCCCCATTACAACCTTAATTAAAGACCTCATGATTTTTGGTATGTCTATATTTTATAATTGTTGATTGGTTAGATGAAGAACAAAGTTATAGAAAGTAAGGATAAAAAGAAGAATAGAGTGATTAACCCAATAAACACTGAGTGACTAGAGAGTAAACACAAAATCCAGTGAGGGTTCGCTAACTCATTAACATATATCTCAGCTTACATTACTAATTGTCTTGTAAGTTTATAAAATGGTTTTTTTTTTCTCCCCCATCTCAATTGTAAAAGTGCTTTATCATTATCTAAGGTTGGCTATATATATATGATTCCTTGAGAATGTGAATTGATTTAACTACATGTAAGCTTTATATATGAGTGAAGAAAATTAGAATTGCATCATGCATTTAGTTAGTTGTATTTAGATTAGAATTGCATTGCATGGCATTCAACCACTTCAACCTTACTTTTTACCTTGGACATAGCATGAGGACATGCTATTACTTAAGTGTGGAGAGGCTGATAAACCCATATTTTATGATATATTTTGTGCTTAATCTGAGTGATTTATTCAATCCTTCACCCACTTATTCATATTAATTGCATGGTTTTATTTTCCCTTCCTTATTATGTGATGTATGTGAAAAACATGTTTCCTATGCTTTAGAATTAATTATTGTAATTACCTTTATTTCCATTCGATGCCATGATTAGTGTGTTGAGTAGTTTCAAATCTTCTAAGGCAGGAATGACTTAAAGGATGGAAAAAGGAACATACAAAAATGGAAGAAAAGCGTAAAACAAAGTTTTTGGAGAAACTGGCATCCACGCGACCGCATGGATGACGTGACCGCGTGCCAAGAGCGAAGAAGCAGCGACGCGGCCGCATGACTGACGCGACCGCGCGCCTAAAGAAGAACACCTATGACACGGCCGCATGACTGACGCGGCCGCGCGACAAAGAAAACCCCAATCGACGCGACCGCGTGACCCACGCGGACGCGTGACAGAGGCCACGCACCAGAAATTGCAGAAAATGCTCATAGCGGATTCTGAAGCCCTTTTTGGCCCAAATCCAAGTCCAGAAGGCATAGACCAGAGGTTATGAGGTGTGGGAATGCATCCATTCAGGGAGCTCGGCATTTTTTTAGTCACTTTCCGTGATTTAGATCTAGTTTTGAGAGAGGTTCTCTCCTCTCTCTCTTTAGGATTTAGGATTTAGGACTTCTCTTAGTTTTAGGAGTGACTCTCAATCCCAGGTTCAATATTCTTTGTATTTATTTCTTTTCAATGTTTCATATTTGGATTGATTTTATTTTATTAATACAATTGAGATATTTCAGACCTATATGTCATTGATGATTGCTGTCTTTTATTTATATAAATAATTTGGATTTTTCTGTTACCCTTTTGGCTTTGGTTGAGTAATTGGTGACGCTTGAGCTCTCAAATAAAGCAGTGGTTGAAATTGGGATTGCTAATTAATTTGAGTTCCAATAACTCTAGCCTTTCCAAGGGAAAGACTAGGACTTTAGGTATCAAATTAATTAGTCCACCTGATCTTCCTTTGTTTTAGATGTTAACAAAGTGAAAGAAAAATCCAATTCTCATCACAATTGATAAGGATAACTAGGATAGGACTTCCAGTTCTTATACCTTGTCAAAGGTTTTTTTTATAGTTATTATTATTTTATTTTACTTGTCATCCAACTAACCTTTTACCTTAATCCAAAACCCCAAAACATACTTTTTCATAACCAATAATAAGAACATACCTCCCTGCAATTCCTTGAGAAGACGACCCGAGGTTTAAATACTCGGTTATCAATTTTAAAGGGGTTTGTTACTTGTGACAACCAAAACGTTTGCACGAAGGGATTTTTGTTGGTTTAGAAGCTATACTTGCAACGGGAATTTATTCTGAATTCTAGACCATGCAAAAGTCTTCTCGTCAGTCTTCCCGAGCACTCATGAGTCATCCTTCACCGCAAACATGGCCGTTCTACTATGGTGCATCCTCACAGACCAGCCTCTAAATCTACCAAGATACATCCGGAATGCTCTGGGACACGTGCAAATTGCGGGCAACCTTCCTTTCCCCGCCTTGGTCTCTGATCTTGTCTCAGCAGTCGGAGTCTCTTACAGAGCTGGGGACACCAAAGTCATACTTCCACGGGATGATCAGTACGTCCCTAACGGGAGATATCTCAGGCCACTACCAGCCAGTCCACAGCAGATACTGCAGATATTCCACCATCTACTAGTCAGCTGCTGCATCCAATACTGAAAAGGTTGGACCAACAAGACTAGAAAGCAAAGCTCCGAGAGTGCCGCAACCACCGCCGATTCAAATACCTCAAGGTGCTACTCACAGGCAACCACAGACCTGACAAGGACCCATGCACTCCGGACTCCACTTCCTTCACCAGCACAGGGAGCCATGAAGGTCCCGACTGTGGAGATACTGCCACCAGCCCACTATTGTTCCTGACAGATGACACCGAGGATGGTGCAAAACCTTAAGTGTGGGGAGGTCGGTCAGTACCTGACTTCCGGAGGTAATTCTTTTTCCCTAACACCAATTTCTTTCTCTTTAGTATAGGATAGATTGCATATTAGTAGGTTAATTGCATGCATGTTCTACCTGATTGAAAAAACAATAAGTTTCTTTTAAGACCATACATTTTTTTTTGAAAATTTCACTAATTTAAATCAAAATAATTATGTTAAATTTGTTTGAAGTTGAAATTGGAATAGGATTTTTGAGCTAAAAGAACACACAACCCGTGAGACTTTGAGCCTAAATACATGGTTACACTATTTAATCATAAACATTTTTATTTCTTGTGTGTTTACTTATCTATGATTATAATCTGAAATTTGGTTTTATCCTATATGTCTAATATTAATGTGTTATGTGCATACATATGATTGAGGCCATTGTTTGTTTAGCTCACATATCCCAAATAAGCCAACCCTTTTAATTACCTTTGTTAACCACTTTGAGCCGTTGTTAACCCCATTTATTCTATATTTTATCACATTACTAGCCTTAAGCAGAAAAACAATGAAAAATCCCAATTGAATCTTTGGTTAGCTTAAGATAGAATTTGTGTGTTAACTGAGTATGGGAAAATTGTGGGAATAAAGGGTAATAGGAAAATATGTCATGATAAAATAAAGGGAATTTGGGTACCTACTCATGCGAAACCATAAAAGAAAAAAATTACAAATCTATGTGCATTGATAAAAAAAATTTTAAATTTCTTTATTTTAGTGAATAAGGGGACAAAATCACCCTAATGATAAGTCAGAGTTTAATAATCAATGCACATGTGATAAAATTAAAATAAAGGTTGATACATGAGTATGGAATGTGAAAAGGAGATTTTGGGTAGCTAAGATGAATGTTGAAATTATATAGAATATATGTATGTTAGGTGAGAGCTTAGGTTAATTAATGATTCAATGCATAAGCTCAATTAGCCATATGTGTACCCTCACCCTTACCTTAGCCCATTACAACCACGAAAAGACCTCATGATGTTTGCATTGGCATTTTAAAATTGTTGATTGGTTAGGTGAAAAACAAAATTTTTGAAAGCATTATTAGAGAAGGATAGAGTGATTACCCCATATACTAGAGATGATTAGAGTGCACACGCACCAACAGTAAGGGTTCAATGCTCAATCCTGTACTCCCTGCTTTCACGAGCTATCTTCTTACAAATTTATCTGCTTTTACAATATGATTTGAATTAGTGAAATCTGCCTCATGTTTTGTCTTAGAGAACTTATCTATTTTTAATCATGTAGACAAAATCATATAGTTGCATTCATATGTATATAGGTTGCATTGCATGAGTCTTACATGTTCCTATTCATTCATATTTATCTCCTTCAACTTAGCAAGAGGACATGCTAATGTTTAAGTGTGGGGAGGTTGATAAACCACTATTTTGTGATTCATATTGTATTTAATTGTGTGGTTTTATCAAGTCTTCACCCACTTATTCATATGATTTGCATGTATTTACAATTCCTTCTTAAAAATATTCTATGATTCAAAACTTGCTTCCTTAGATCTTTTAGTTGTCTATTTTTATCTTCCTTCGTACCATTCGATGTTGTGATATGTGTGTTAAGTGTTTCAGGCTTTATAGGGCAGGAATGGCATAAGGAATGAAGAGGAAGCACGCAAAAATGGAAGAAACTCAAGGAATTGAGGAGATGACCAGCGAGAAGTCACGCGGTCGCATGGCTCACGCGACCGCGCGAAATGGAAGAAATCAGAGTGACGCGTTCGCGTGCCTGACGCGACCGCGCGGATTGGAAGCTGCACGAACGATGCGAATGCGTTGACGATGCGCACGCGTGGTACGAGAGATGCTGAATGATGCGATCACGTGGACGATGCGGCCGCGTGACGTGCGCGATCTGCAGAATTACAAAAGTCGCTAACAGAGATTCTGGGCCGGATTTCAACCCAGTTTTCAGCCCAAAAACACAGATTAGAGCCAGGAAACTTGTAGAGACAAAAATAATAACTCATTCCGCATAATTTCAAGTTTTTATATCTGAATTTACTTCTCCCCTAGGTTTCTCACTTAAACATCTGAATTTACTTCTCCCTTAGGTTTCTCACTTAAACATTCATATTTAGGATTTTGAAGATTTTGGCTTTAGCTTTTGAGAAGAGTCTACCTCCGGTACTAGTCATTATAGCTTGTTATTTACTTTTCATTTATTCTTCCATATTCTTAATTCCTCCAGAGTTGACATTGGATTATTTTCACAAGTTATTAATACAAACTATCTTTATTTTTAATTAATCTCTTTTATTATTATTTATTATGTCTTCTCTTATTTTCCCCATTGATTCTGTGAAGTCTATAATTATGATGAGTGAGTAGTTCTGCAACTTGATTGGGAGATGATTAAAAGGAGAACCTTGAGTTAGAATACTCAAGAGTTCAATTGTAATTGGTGCATTATTGGTTGGCTTGTTATTCATTGACTCTAATCCTTCCCAAGGGAGAGGATTAGGACTTGTGAATAGAAGTTGACTTTTAATTTGACTTTCTCTCATTCATTGAGGGTTAACTAAATTAAAACAATGACTAATTATTAATTGCTCTTGATTAAATTCTAACAAGGATAGAACTTCCAATTAATATTCTCTAATTTAATTTTCTGTTCATCAAATTCAAGGCCCCTTTTGAAAACCTCTGATTGATAAAATAGCACACCTTCCTACAACTCGTTGGGAGACAACCTGGGACTCATACTCGCAATGTTTTATTTCTAAAATTTGTGACAACCCTTTTATAAATTGACGAGTGGAATTTTACCGGTTAAGAACTGTACTCACAACGCCATTTTTCTAAATAATTCTTAATCTGCCAATTTCTGCTCACGTCAGTACACCCTAACATCTACAAACTATTTTTGTTCCCTTTCTCACTCAGACATAAGGCAACAAAGTGGTTAGAATCATTCCCCAAGGAGAGCCTAACCACGTAAGAGGATGTTGTGAACAAATTTCTAGCAAGATTTTACCCTCCACAGAGGATCAATAGGCTAAGAGCTGAGGTGCAAACCTTCAGACAGCTAGATGGTGAAACACTCTATGAGGCCTAGGAGAGGTTCAAAGATCTAACAAGAAAATGCCCACAAGATATGTTTAATGAGTGGGTGCAGCTCCACATTTTCTATGAAGGATTAACCTATGAATCGAAGAAGCCTGTGGACCACTCTTCAAGGGTTCACTCAACAAGAAGAAGACCGTTGAAGAAGCCATAGATGTCATTGAAATTGTAGCTGAGAATGACTACTTTTATGCTTCGGAAAGAGGCCAAAAGAAGGGGGTGCTGGAGCTCAATTCTATGGATGCCTTGTTGGCACAAAACAAGGCAATTGCAGCATAATTGGCAGCATTAACCAAGACAATAGAGAACAATCAAGTTGTAGTTGTCCAAGCTCAAGCACCACCCCAAGAAGGAGATGCACCAGAAGTTGAATGTGAGCAAGCAAACTATGTGCATAACCCCTTTCGACCACTGGTGCGCGAAATTGTGAACAATACTTTTCACAACTCTCATAATCCCCGGTCATGAACCCCAAAAACTTGGTAGCTCAATACCATGGCATTACACAACTTCGCACAACTAACCAGCAAGTGCACTGGGTCGTCCAAGTAATAAACCTTACGCGAGTAAGGGTCGATCCCACGGAGATTGTTAGTATTGAAGCAAACTATGGTCATCTTGTAAATCTTAGTCAGGCAAACTCAAATGGTAATGGTGATGAACGAAAATAACAAAAAGGTAAAGATAGAGATACTTATGTAATTCATTGGTAGGAACTTCAGATAAGCGCATGAAGATGCCTTCCCTTCCGTCTCTCTGCTTTCCTACTGTCTTCATCCAATCCTTCTTATTCCTTTCCATGGCAAGCTTGTGTAGGGTTTCACCGTTGTCAATGGCTACCTCCCATCCTCTCAGTGAAAACGATTGCATATGCTCTGTCACAGCACGCGGAATTTAGCTGTCGGTTCTCGGTCAGGCCGGAATAGAATCCATCGATTCTTTTGCGTCTATCACTAACGCCCCGCCCGCTAGGAGTTTGAAGCACGTCACAGTCATTCAATCATTGAATCCTACTCAGAATACCACAGACAAGGTTAGACCTTCCGGATTCTCTTGAATGCCGCCATCAGTTCTTGCCTATACCACGAAGATTCCAATTAAAGAATCCAAGAGATATTCACTAGAGCCTTGGTTGCTTGTAGAACAGAAGTGGTTGTCAGTCACCTTGTTCATGGGTGAGAATGATGATGAGTGTCACGGATCATCACATTCATCAAGTTGAAGAACAAGTGATATCTTAGAACAAGAACAAGCGGAATTGAATAGAAGAACAATAGTAAAACAAGCGGAATTGAATGGAAGAACAATAGTAATTGCATTAATACTCGAGGTACAGCAGAGCTCCACACCTTAATCTATGGTGTGTAGAAACTCCACCGTTGAAAATACATAAGAACAAGAGTGATCATTGGTTTCGGCCCCAGAGAGGGAACCAGAAGAACCAAGATGAAAATACAGTAGTAAAAGGTCCTATATATATAGAACTAGTAGCCTAGGGTGTACAAAGATGAGTAAATGACATAAAAATCCACTTCCGGGCCCACTTGGTGTGTGCTTGGGCTGAGCAATGAAGCATTTTCGTGTAGAGAATCTTCTTGGAGTTAAACGCCAGCTTTTATGCCAGTTTGGGCGTTTAACTCCCATTTTGGTGCCAGTTTCGGCGTTTAACGCTGGAATTTCTGAGGGTGACTTTGAACGCCGGTTTGGGCCATCAAATCTTGGACAAAGTATGGACTATCATATATTGCTGGAAAGCCCAGGATGTCTACTTTCCAACGCCGTTGAGAGCGCG
>NC_029777.3:59191008-59191372 GCF_000817695.3 Arachis duranensis
ATTATCCGCTCATCACAACACCAAACTTAAATTGTTGCTTGTCCTCAAGCAACTGAAAATCAAATAAGATAAAAAGAAGAGAATATACTACAGACTCCAAATTATCAAGGAAACATAGCTCCAAATTAGATGAGCGGGACTAGTAGCTTTTTGCCTCCGAACAGTTTTGGCATCTCACTTTATCCTTTGAAATTCAAAATGACTGGCTTCTTTACGAACTCAGAATCCAGATAGTGTTATTGATTCTCCTAGTTAAGTATGATGATTCTTGAACATAGCTACTTATTGAGTCTTGGCCGTGGCCCAAAGCACTCTGTCTTCCAGTATTACCACCGGATACATACATGCCACAGACACATAATTG
>NC_029777.3:59191468-59192011 GCF_000817695.3 Arachis duranensis
ATTAAGCACACTCTTATTGCCTTGGATCACAACTTTATTTCTCTTTTCTTTTTCGAAAGTTTTTTTTATAGAAATGCTTTTTCTTGCTTCAAGAATCATTTTAATGATTTTTCAGATCCTCAGTAACATGTCTCCTTTTTCATCATTCTTTCAAGAGTCAACAATTTTAACATTCATGAACCACAAATTCAAAAGGCATATGCACTGTTTAAGCATACATTCAGAAAACAAAAAGTATTGTCACCACATCAAACTAATTAAGCTAGTTTTAAAGATGAATTCGAAATCCTGTACTTCTTGTTCTTTTATGATAAAAACAGTTTTCATTTAAGAGAGGTGATGGATTCATAGGACATTCATAACTTTAAGGCATAGACACTAAGACACTAATGATCATAAGACACAAACATGGATAAACATAAGCATAAATTTTTGAAAAACAGAAGAATAAAGAACAAGGGGATTAAAGAACGGGTCCACCTTAGTGATGGCGGCTTGTTCTTCCTCTTGAAGGTCTTATGGAGTGCTTGAGCTCCTCAATGT
>NC_029777.3:59193779-59194155 GCF_000817695.3 Arachis duranensis
GTCCTCTTCAGAGGAAGAATACTCATCAGAGCTCATGAATGGCAGAAGTAAGTCCAATGGAATCTCTATGGTCTCATTTTGAGCCTCAGATTCCCATGGTTCCTCATTGGGGAACTCATTGGAGGCCAGTGGACGCCCAGTGAGGCCTTCCTCGGTGGCGTTCACTGCCTCTTCTTCCTCCCAAAATTCGGCCATGTTGATGGCCTTGCACTCTCCTTTTGGATTTTCTTCTGTATTGCTTGGGAGAGTACTTGGAGGGAGTTCAGTAATTTTCTTGCTCAGCTGACCCACTTGTCCTTCCAAATTCCTAATGGAGGACCTACTTTCAGTCATGAAACTTTGAGTTGTTTTGATCAGATCAGAGACCATGGTTGCT
>NC_029777.3:59198147-59221678 GCF_000817695.3 Arachis duranensis
CTCAGAGATAAGGCAACAAAGTGGTTAGAATCATTCCCTAAGGAGAGCCTAACCACATGGGAGGATGTTGTGAACAAATTTCTAGCAAGATTTCACCTTCCACAGAGGATCAACAGTCTAAGAGCTGAGGTGCAAACCTTCAGACAGCTAGATGGTGAAACACTCTATGACGCCTAGGAGAGGTTCAAATATCTAACAAGAAAATGCCCACCAGATATGTTTAATGAGTGGGTGCAGCTCCACATTTTCTATGAAGGATTAACCTATGAATCGAAGAAGGCTATGGACCACTCTTCAGGGGGTTCACTCAACAAGAAGAAGACCATTGAGGAATCCATAGATGTCATTGAAATTGTAGCTGAGAATGACTACTTCTATGCTTCAGAAAGAGGCCAAAAGAAAGGGTGCTGGAACTTAATTCTATGGATGCCTTGTTGGCACAAAACAAGGCAATTGCAACACAATTGGCAGCTTTAACCAAGAAGATGGAGAACAATCAAGTTGCAGTTGTCCAAGCTCAAGCACAACCCCAAGAAGAAAATGAACCAGAAGGTGAATGTGAGCAAGCAAACTATGTGCATAACACCTCTCGACCACCATATGACCCTAACTCCAAGACATATAACCCAGGATGGAAGAACCACCCAAATTTTGGGTGGGAAAACCAACAAAATCACAACCAACATCACAACAAACCATACCAAGCCAATCAATACCAACATCACAACCCAACCATCAATCAAACAACAACAGACCTTACCACAATCCGCCTCACACATCATATCCTTCCGCTCAGCAAACACACCACCATCAAGACACATTAACCCCAACTTCACAACCATGTTAAATCAAGGGTAACTTTGAGAAAGTAAAGGCTGCAATAGCACAGCTATCATCACAGCTCACAGGGGCTATTTCCACCCTTTTGGAGAGGCAAGCACAGGCTGAAAAGAAGATAGATGCCAACTAAGAAGAATACAGGTCAAATTTGAAGAATCAAGGTGTAGTAATTTCAAAGCTAGAAGCACAAGTGGGGGTTCTTATCCAAGCAGATTCCAATGCCTACACACACATTTCCCAGTGACACCATGGCCAACCCAAAAGGGGAGTGCAAGGCCATCACACTTAGGAGTGGAAAGGTGGTAGAAGAGGCAACCCCAAACCTAGAGAACCATGAAGAAGAGGCTGTAGAAAACCCTGAAAACAAGAAAAAAGAAGAGACCCCTGGCCCATCTTCACTAAAGCCAATCTTGAAGCCTTATGTGCCAAAGGAACCATACCCACAAAGGCTAAGGAATGATGAGAAGGATAGCCAGTTTTTCAAATTCTTGGAGATCTTCAAAAAGCTCGAAATCAATATACCATTTGCTGAAGCATTGGAGAAAATGCCCCTCTATGCCAAGTTCTTGAAGGAACTCATGACAAGAAAATGAAACTGGGAAGAAAAAGAGACTGTAGTCCTAACTGAGTGTAGTGCCATCATACAAAAGAAACTCCCCCAAAATATGAAGGACCCAGGGAGTTTCCAAATCCCCTGCATCATAGGGGATATCACTATTGAGAATGCCTTATGCGACTTGGGGACTAGCATCAATCTCATGTCCTTGAACATGATGAGAAGGATGAGAATTGAGGAAGCCAAACCAATAAGAATGGCACTCCAACTAGCTGACAGAACTACAAATTAAAACTACAAAAATATTGAATTTGAAATTGGCTCATGATAGTCCCTTTTCAAAAGTTCTGGGTCTTACTTTATGTAAAATATTTTAATTTTTGAAACAAAATAAAATTATTCTAAAAAAATTATATAAACAATTTTTTTACTCTCTAAGTGTTTAACATTTTGAAATAATTTTTTTGTTATAAAATATACTTACATTTTGTGACAAACTAAGTAACTTGTTACAAATAATGTTAAATTTTGTGACAAATTAATTTTTTGTTACAAAACAATTGAAGGTTTTGAAACAAAAAAATCTTTTGTTACAAATTATTTTAAATTTTTGCAACGAATTTTTTTTTGTTACAAAATATTACAAAACACCATCTCGTTACAAAAATTAACATAATTTGTAACAAAATAAAATGGGTTGTTACAAAATATTATCATGTTTTGTAACAACTTGTAATATTGTTACAAAACAGTATTCTTTTGTAACAATCACAAATTATTATTACAAAATACTATTTTTTTGTAACAATTTTAAGTTTGATACAAATTTTTTGTTACAAATGTTCCATTTTTTTGTAGTGAGTCTCACTAAGGCGTGCCACTTAAGGAGGCCAAACAAAGCTGGCCGTGCCACTTGCTATCGAAGGCGTGGCACGCCAACTCAATCATCCCACTTTGGCGTGCCACTTGAACACCCAGGCGTGGCACCCCAACCTTTGGTACCAAGGCAAATGAAGGGCGTGACACGCCAATCTCATGGTGTGGTATGCTGGTAGTGTTTTCCATAGAAGAAAGAGAGAAGCCAATGAACTGGGGCGTGCCACTTGGAAGACGAAGTGTGGCACGCCAGCAAGAAGATGATGCATTGATGATTAGATTTTTGACGGTTTAGAATTTCACTAATGAAATCTCGTTGTAAAGTATAGTTTCTAAACCAACAATAATCCTTTCATACAAAAGATTGTTTGTCACTAAAACAAACCCCTAAATTTATAAACCAAAGTATTGAACCTCGGGTCATTCTCCCAAGAAATTGTAATGAAGTGTCTTGTTATTGGTTGTGAGTTATATTTGGGGTTTTTAAGATTTTAGACAAGAATTATAAATGGCAAGGAAAGTAAACTAACAACTAACAAAGCTCTTGGTAAGATATGAGAATTAGAAGTCCTATCCTAGTTATCCTCCTCAATTGTGACAACAAATTGTTCATTGCTCCCACTTAGTTAACCTCTGACCATGGAGGATAGTCAAGTGGATGAATCATTTTGATTCCTCAAGTCTTAATCAACTCCTAAAGGAAAGATTAACTTTAGAGGCATTCAAATCAATTAGCAACTTCTAATTATCAATCAACAAAGGAATTAGATAACTCAAGAGTCACTAATTACTCAACCAAAGCCAAGAGGAACAAAATCTACACTAAAACCAAAGGAAGCATTTTATCAAACACATAAGAGGCATAAAAGGAAAGCATATGAAATCTACAACAAGAATGAAATCTAACAATAATTATTGAAAGGAATTAACAATAACAATCAAAAGAAACACCTTTATTATGAATTACCTTGATTGAATTGAAAGAGAGTAGAAGAAACAAAAGTAGATCTACAACAAAACACAAGAACAACATAAAAGAGATTACAATAAAAGAATGGAAGAAGAATGAATGTAACTACAAGGAATTGAGAAGATAGAAGTAGAAGAAAGAATGAATCTAAATCTAGATCTAAGAACTAAACCTAATCCTAATCCTAATCCTAGAGAGAAGATAGAGCTTCTCTCTCTAAAGCTAACTCTAAATTAATCCTAATGAGTGTGAATGATTGGAATTCCCTTTGCTTTTCAATCCTTGGCTTCAAATAGCATCTTTCGCGCCAAAGTTGGTTTAGATTGGGCCCCACAACCCTTCTGAATTCACTGGCCACGTTTTCATTAAAAAATCATAAACCAGCACCGACGCGTATGCACACAGCATGCGTACGCATCCATGGGGTGATTCGCAATGCGCGCGTAAGCGCCTGGTGCATGCGCGCGTCTATGGGCGTGTTCAACTCTTTGACTTTTCATGATTTCTCCATTTTGCATGCTTTCATCTTCACTCCTTTGATCCATTCCTAGCCTTTTCAATCTGAAATCACTAGCAAACACATCAAGGCATCTAGTGGAATCAAAGGGAGATTAAAATCATTAAGTTAAAGGCCTAAAAAGTGTGTTTTGACATCTAAGCACAAATAAGGAGACAATCACAAAATCATGCTAATTCATTGAATAAATGTGGGTAAAAGGTATCAAAATACTCTAAATTCAATACAAGATAAACTCTAAATATGGGGCTTATCAACCTCCCCACACTTAAACCAAGCATGTCCTCATGCTTAAACCAAGAATGAAGTAAAGGGCATGGCATTTATTCAATGGAAACTAACTAAATGCAATCTACCTATATGCAACTATCTAAATGAATGCAATTGCTTGGTCAAAATAAAACAATTCCCAAGATACATATATGCACAACGGCTAAAGGACTAGCAAGTCTAATCCACAATTGAATTGAGCTGTTAAATATTTTTACAAACTTGCATGAAAAGTGACACTTATGGGTGGAAACATGTAATTGAGCAATCGAACCCTCACCGGTAGTGTTTGCACTCTATTCGCTCAAGTGTTTAGGGTTGATTCACTCAATTCTCCCCTAATCATGCTTTCCAAGATTTTTTTTTCCATTTAACAATCAACATTTATTTCATGCATGCATACAATTATCATGAGGTCTTTTCATTGGTTGTAATGGGGCTAGGGTCAAGGTAGGATGCATATATGGTTAAGTGAGCTTGGAATTTGAATCTTTGATAAGTTTAGACTTCCCACCTAGCCTATGACATCCTATACAATTAAGTTCTAACCTAACTACCCATTTTTCACTTTTTCACATACTCATGTATCCCTTTTCATTTCACAACACATATGCATTGATTTTATTGAGCTTTACTTGGGGCATTTTGTCCCCTTTTTATTACTTTTCTTTTCTTTTTCTTTTCTTTTTATTTTTTTCTTTTCCTTATTATTTTTCTTTTCTTTCCTTTTTCTTTTGTTTTTCTCATTTTTTTCTTTCTATATACAAAAACATCAATGCATAAGGTGTATACATTTAATCAATACATGAGCATGTACCCAATTCCCAATATTTACAACAAAAATACAAAACTACCCTTTTATTCCCCCAATGTCCTAAGATTACCACACTTGAATGATACTCACACACACTAGCCTAAGCTAATCAAAGATCCAAATAAGGACATTTATTATTTTTTTCGCTTTAAGGCTTGTAATGTGCTAAATTAAGAACAAAATGGGTTAATCGTAGGCTCAAATTGGATTACAATGGATGATAAAGGGTAAGGCTTTTTGGGTAAGTAAGCTAAATGAAATGATGGCCTCAATCATATAAATGCATGAATACACAAAATAATGGACATAAAGAATCAAACAAATCAAAGATTACAATCATAGAAAGAGAACAATTGCACACAAGAAGGAAATATAAGTGGTTATAAGATGTAACCACACCATTAGGCTCAAATCTCACTTGCTTGTGTTCTTAGCTCAAAAACATGATTCACAAGATATATAATTCAAGCTAGTTCTATGAAAAGTTTTCACTCAAATCAATTGGTGCCCATTAGATAGAAATTCTTGAAAAATTTCATTATTTTGACTAAGCTTATTGTGTATACATATGCAAAATAAGAAAATACAAGTAAAAATCCTTAAATCCTAGAATAAAATGCAAAAGTGTTGGGATTAGAAACTTGTCACCCAAAATCGCCGATTGGTCAGATGACCTCCCCACACATAAAAGTTTGCACTGTCCTCGGTGCATTCAAACATGAGTAAGGGGGTACGGAGACTCTCTGGGTTGCTACCTTTAGCTGGTAAGTCAACCGGTGTTGCGTGTTCTTAGTCTTGCTTCCGTTATTGCTTGTGGTGCATTGTTCATGAAAAATAGAAAATAACACCATAAGATAAGAAGAGACAAAAGCAAGGAACCATAATTGTTGGAATGAGGTAAATCACTAGGAATGAGTGAGTGAATTAGTGTGACATTAGTGACAAATAAGTGTGAATTCTAAATTGCGCAGTTTAGAACACACACTAGTATAAAAGGCTATGTCACAAAAGAAGCATGCACATCACTCATCCTAATGTGCTTGAGATGCTTTAAGTGAACATGTAAGGTAAAACAAGCAGTAAAGAAGCATGAGAGCATTCAAGCTAAAAGCGTATGGATGTATATAATCATGAAACACAATGCATTGAAGTAAATGCTCAACATCATCCATCAAGAGGTTGCATAATCACAGAATAAGGCTCAAATCACATGGTGGCCAAATCATGCAATTCAAGAAGAGTTACAAGCTCGAAGGCAATTCTCATCACTTGGCATTCTTAAAAGGTGAGCATGAAAAACTCAAAACCAAGTAGCAAAATATAACCTCAACAATAGAATCTAACAAAGATTGTAAACATAATGATGTTAAGATAACATCCCTTTTTAATACTCACCAGCAATTAATGGTAAACAAGAATAACAATCCAACATTTATAATGAAAAAGAGAAAACTAAATGAAAATTAAACTAACTAACTAATTGACTAACTAACTAACTAATTAACTAACTAACTAACTAATAACTAACTAAAATAAATGTTTATCAATGGTGTTTGGAAGTGTTGGATGAAGGGTAGCCGAAAGGAGGAAGAAAGGAAAAGGAAAGAAATGGAAAGAGGGGAAGAAAAGAAATGTAGTGAAGGAAGGGATTCCACGCGTACGCACGCATGGCGCGCGCGCGCGGATTGTGGTGCAATGGATGCGACGCGTGCGCGTACAAGGTGCATCCGTGTCGATGGCTTATTCTGAGAGTGGCGCGTATGCGGCAGCTGTGCATACGCGTGAATTGGTTTATGCCTTAGGCCCAATTTCCGCGCAGTGCAGGCCTAACTCTCGCGTTTTTGGATGGAAGGTGGAACTTCTCAATCCACGCGTGCGCGTCAGATGCGCGTCCGCGTGGGTAGGCGAAAATTCTTGATGCACGCGTACGCGTGCAGGGCGCGTACGCGTGGATGGTGCTCTGTTTTTCAAAAATATTTCTATATTTTTGCACCAATCCAAGCATTCCAAACCTCCAAACAGCTACCAAAACACCATAAAACCTTATTTAACATACTAAACTACCAAATGTACTCAACAAACCAATCAACACATGAAATTAACCTAATTACCAATATTTACAAAAGAGAAAAATGAAACGATATTACCATGGTGGGGTGTCTCCCACCTAGCACTTTTGTTTATTGTCCTTAAGTTGGACTTATGGGGAGCTCCTCTCATGGTGGCTTGTGCTTGAATTCATCTTGGAACTCCCACCAATGCTTGGTTCTCCATTGTGCCCCAAGATTTCTTATGGATTGAGCCAAGTGTTGATGAAGTTCTTCACAAGCTTGGGGCTCCCAAAGTTGATCCTCTTTTTCTAATCTGGGATCCCACACTTTATTTTCACACCCGTCATGAGGTTGATCATCATTATCAATCCAACCGGATGGTGAGTAAGGTGAATTCTCTATATAGTGGCCAACAATCCTCTTAGATTCATCTAATTGAGCATTACTCCAACCTTTATATCTCATGTTTGATGCATCAACCATAATGAGCCTTGATTTGCAACGCCAACCACAAAAGATTTTTCTTTTATACTTCATCCCACAAAGCTCCCTAAGTTGACCATTTGTTTCAAGAAAGCCATACTCAAGTGGGACAATAAAGCTAATATAAATGAGTTTTACCCACTCAAGGGAAGGAGTAGATGGCAACCTAAGCAAAGATGATTCTAAGGTTCTTCACAAAGCGTATTTCACTCCCATCCTCCTATTTCTAGGAACTTCCACCTCCTTACAAGATCTCTTAATCTCAATCCTTTGTTCAACAATTTTATCTAAGCCTCTTCCCGTACTCAATTCATAAATGGGAGGGTGAGAGAAGTTTACCTCCACATTACTTTCCATCTCATCGGGAGAAGGTTCTTCAAGTTCAAAGGATCTACCACCACTAGAATTTGATGCTCGCTCTTCATTGCCATGGGAACTCAATTCTTGTTCTATCCCATCCAAGTCTTCATATGGAATATGCCTTGGAGGTTATGCACATCCCTCCTCAATATCATTTTCAATCTTCTTGGAGGGGTCTTCTTCAACTCTAGGTTCCCATGGAGGTTTCACATCTCCTAAGTCTTCAACCGTTTCTTCCTTTTATTCGATAATTCTAGCTTCCTCCAATTGTTCCAACACAAATCAACTTCCCTCATTTCCCACCAGAGTTTCCAATCTCTCCTTCATGCTATGTTCTTCATTCGATTCTCGACATGTAGCCATGGGAGTTCCTTGAGTGTTCAAGCATTGAGAGGCTTATTGATTTGTTACCACATCCAAGGCGGCCATGAAATTTCGTACATCCTTTTTCATCTCTTTTTGCCCTTGAACAAGAACACCAAGGGTTTCATCCATTAGAGATTGGGGTGGGTGGAAGGGTTCATCATTTTGGGGGGAGGGTTCATAGTAGGAAGGTAGTTCTTCTTGGTAGAGTTATGGTGGTTCAATGTTTTCTACTCTTTCCAATTGTTGCACAACACACTCCATGGTTGCTTGAAATTGATCCAATGCTTCTTTGAGACGATCCATTGACTCTTGTTCCACTTGGATATCATGATAGGGATCATATGGCTCTTGGATTGAAGGACATGAGTATTCTTCCATGGGAGGTTGTGGTGGAAAGTAGTATTCATCTTGTGGTTGGAAATTTTCATATATTGGAGGTGGTTCATCTTGGTCATAACATAAAGGAGGTGGCTCTTGAAAGTGTTGATGTTGGAGTGGTGGTGGCTCTATGTGTGGTTTATATGGCTCATGTGGTTGTTGGTAGGATGGATATGGATTAGGGTCATATGAAGGTGGTTAGTAAGAAGGGGCTTGTGAGTATGGTTGACGATTATGTTGAGGATATGGCTCATAGGCATATGGTGGTGGTTCTTGAAAGTCACAAGGAGATTCACCATAGCTATTGGTCCTAAAGAGAAGAGAGAGCTTCTCTCTCTAAAGCTAACTCTAAACTAATCCTAATGAGTGTGAATGATTGGAATCCCTTTTGCTCTTCAATCCTTGGCTTTAAATAGCATCTTTCGCGCCAAAGTTGGTTGAGATAGGGCCCCACAACCCTTTTGAATTCTCTGGCCACGTTTTCATTAAAAAAATCATAAACCAGCACCGACGCGTACGCGCACAGCATGCGTACGTGTCCATGGGGTGATTCGCAATGCACGCGTAAGCGCCTGGTGCGCGCGTGCGTCCATGTGCGAGTTCAACTCTTTGACTTTTCATGATTTCTCTACTTTGCATGCTTTCCTCTTCACTCCTTTGATCCATTCCTAGCCTTTTCAATCTGAAATCACTAACAAACACATCAAGGCATCTAGTGGAATCAAAGGGAGATTAAAATCATCTAGTTAAAGGCCTAAAAAGCATGTTTTCACATCTAAGCATAAATAAGGAGACAATCACAAAATCATGCTAATTCATTGAATAAATGTGGATAAAAAGTATCAAAATACTCTAAATTCAATACAAGATAAACCCTAAATATGGGTTTATCATGCATTCAGAGGGTCGTGGCACGCCAGACCCTGGGCGTGCCACGCTGGTACAAACAGTAATTTAATATATTTATATAATGAATATATAATATTGAGATGATTGTAATTTTAAGTATTCAAACATCTCACACTAGAATAAGTATACTCATATAAATCAAAATATGCATGAAATCGCACACTTAGAGTTTACTACTAATAAACTAGAAAAAACCAAAATATTATATCATTCAAATGTATCTTCTAATAAAAGACATCATCATCAACCATACATCTTTCAATTTCTAACACTAGCTCCATCTTTGCTAATAAACCATCATGATAGGCATCTCAATCTTCACTCACATCTTCAGAATTAGCCTGCATAATTATATTGAAAAATAATTATATTTTGAAAAAGTACAAGAAAAAAAATAATTAGCATATTAAAAACTAAAAATTTTCAAATTATTGGAACATAAAAACTAAAAACTAAAAACTGTATACCCTTTTGCTTAAAACAACAATCACATTCAAGGGGATACTATAAGTCATCATAAAGGACATAAAAAACTGAATCATAACACAACTTCATACTAAATGAGAAGTAAAATCAGAAACTCAAGTGCATTGTGTAAGTGACAAGCAATAACATTTTTCTTCCTTTTTGATTTTAACATTATAAGAAGCTCAAAATTTGTCCGGAGGCACCAAAACAAGGTATCCAACAGTATATTAACACAAAAATGATATCGGAGCAACACAAAAGCACAACAGAAGCCACAAATATTGGTCCACTCTAATAATAATAATAATGAAATAACATAATGAAAAAAACAAAACCGGAGAAACCAAATCACAGCTCCTTAAATTTCAAATCAAATTAAAAAGATTTGGCAGCCTCCTAAGTTCTAACAAATACAAATTTTAAACTCAATGGCAGATATTTAGAATCCTAATTAACAATTAACAATATATAAACAAATATTATGGAATAAGAAAGAACTGCTCATACCATATCTATGTTTGGAATATGAGTTGATCCATGAGCGCTATTCGCATCAATAGGAGAGTGTTGGGCATTTTGTAACAAAGCCTCAATTTCTTCCGGCCTCATTCCAAGTTCAGATTGCTGAACTAGTAACTTAATCATGTTTCACAATCCATGAAGCTCAGCCTCTTGATGTTGCTGTTTGGCATCTTGGTGCTGCTGTTTGGCCTTCATGTCTCCAAGTTCAACTTTCAAAGATGTGACTTGCTCTTAGTGCTGTTGCTTGAGTTCAGAAATTTCAGCATCTTTTTTTAAATCACTTCGTGTAACAGATCTTCCATAGCACTTAACCCGACCTGGTAGGTCTTTTCCAAATAAAGACTCAAAAGCTTCCTCATCTGTTTCACCAGCAGCTTGCTGATTTTGGAAGTCTTCCTGATTAGAAGAAACATTTAAAATAGAATTAGTTACTATATCCCAAGTTTGATTTATAATCATTAATAATTAAATGAATCTCATACAATTGCATCTTGTGTTTTCTGATCAACTTCCTTCCTTTTCCGACTTGTTCGAGTAGCAATGAACATTTCAAACCTTTTTGGTTCGTCACTTGTTTCCTTTGTCACGCGCTACAAAATAAAGCCTTAAATAAGTAAGACTATAACAACATAACTAAAATTAACTAAACAAACGCCATCATGAATATTAAATAAGTATACCAGAGCCACTCGTACTCTTCCAAAATTAATTGGCCCCATGCGATGTGGAAACTTTTGGTGTTCTTTGTGTTTCTTATTCTTTTCACTCATTGACTATAATTGAATAAAAAGTTAGCACATAGAAACAGAGAACAATATAATTAAATTTTGCTTCAATAAACAAAATTACACCATACAAAATAGCAGTAGATATAATTGCACAAAATAAAATTCCAGAAAATAAAATTGCACAAAACAGAACAGAAAATAGAATTGTAGCAAATCATAATCACAGCAAAAATAGAATAACAGTCTAATTATGCCCAACTTAATTACCTGCTGCTTCCAAAAAAAATTTAATTCAGCAAAAATAGAATAGCAGTCTAAAGCTTTATACATGATAGAATTTCTTACTGGACGCAGCATCAATTATAGTGATAAGAGTTACCTCCTTTCAGGTCATACCAAAGGAAATATATCCAAAGAATATTCAATTCAGTTTAGGAACCGAGCAGCAATTCGAACAGTAATAATATATTTACAATTTAGGGTAGAATATGTGTTTGTACAGCATGAAAGAGGACAGATTCCCACATTATCAATCCAATTTTCATTGTTTTTCTTATGTCTTAACAAACAGTAATATATTTGCAATTATAGTACTAACTATTTTACCTGGATTGTAGGATGACTCCAATAATAGATCAATTTTATGAAAGACCTTCTGGTACTTGTGTCGGTCGATTTTTCACCATATCTTCGATAGTATCAAAGGGAACAAAGTGCTTCTGCTTAATCTTTCCCTTGAACCACTTCCAAGCATCCCGAATTGCTTGGATCAGCCACTTTTCTCCACTATCTGGGAGGATAAACTTGGTCTGCATGATATCAACATTGTTATATGCACCTTCCTATATTTAAAAAAAAATCGACATTCAATAATAATAGAAAAGTCTTACGTTAACGTAGTTCCACATATATTTTTATTAGCTTTAGGAGTTACAGCATGCCAGCTAGTGTATAAAAGACAAACAAATCTTTTATTTCTACCAATTGTGCCAACGAAACTAGTTAAATTAGACACACCTTGATCGGTGGGTCCTAATGGCTGTCCAATATCAAAAATAACTTCTTCCCGCTGTTCCATAGTTCTTGCATAAATCTCTTTGCAAGTTTTTTTTCCTGGGTTTTCTTTTTCTTTGGCTTTCCTAGTTTTATGCATTAAGGGGAAAAATTAGGGAGTAATTAGTGATGCCAATTGAAAAATTAAGCATTATGATTTGCAAAAGAATATAAAAAATTTGATAGAAATTTCTTACCTTCGTCATCATCAATGTCCTCCATCACATGTGAATAATAATTTTCATTAAGTGGTAAGCTATCTCCCACATCATCACTTAGTTCAGAGCTTAGTCCGTCAATTTCTACAACTATCCCATTTTCTTTTTAGAATTCATCAATAGATGTAGCCCTTACCCTTGGCTTGCTCTTTTCCTTTCTTGATCCATCTTGCTCCGACATTAAATCTTCAGCTTATGGGGTAGTGTTTGAACTAGGTAAAGTAGTGTCATCTTGCCTTTTTTGAGTCCTATCATGTGTGAATTGAATGATCTGCTGCTGCCCTTGGTTGACTGTAGGCTGAGTAGAATTTGCCCAACTCTGCTGTTGGCTTACACTTGTTGGCACGCTATTATTCATACTACGAATTGCATTGAGCTTCCTTTTAAGTTCATCTGCACCCACCTTTATAAGCTTAGAATTATTCAAGCCTTGTGTTGACGGTTCACGTTGCACTTCATGCTTTTTTTCTCAGCCATAGTCACAGTCAAGTGATGCTTTATTTTTTTATTTTCTGGCTGTTGAGCAGGAAGGCTCGGCTCTACTTCCAAGGTTTTAGGCTTGAAATCAGTCCTTTTTCTTATTGTATCGAATGTGCTTTGTAAATGAGTAAAATCCAGCTTCTTTGACATAGAAGTCTTCACCCCTTTGGTTGCACTCAACTCTTTTTGACTTTTGACTACATCCAACCTTGGCATAGTTTCCTCCTTGTCATTAGGTGCTGCACCTTGCATCTCATATTGCTTGCGTTCATTTACAATCTTTTGTCTCTTGGCTTCAAATTGACGAAGCAAATTCTTACTTGATGTTGCTTTAAGATCAATAAATTCTTTATTCCTACACAAACAAATTAGTTAACTCGAGTGAATATAAGCAATAAAGTGATATATACTATAAGAAACACTAAAAACTTCAGAAATTAAAACAAAAATATGACTTACAAATAAAAAGGTGAAGAAAACTTAGTTATACATATGTACATATTAAGCAATAAATTGCTTAGGCTGACCCATCAGAATCAGAATCTCAAATGAAATCTGCCTCATAGTCTTGGGTAGAAGTCACCTGGGGAACCGTTTCAATAACTGTAGGTCGTAGATCAATCCTCTCCAGAATAAGTTCTCCATCATCAGCTGGTATGGCAGGGCTCGTTATATGCTCGTTTTGTTCATTATAGAAGATTTGACAGGCTTTAGACTCAGATTCGTCACTTGTTTTGAATAAGTCTCTTAAGACAGTTTCCATAACATAATGTTTGTTATGTTCATATGGATCTTGCACATAAAAACATTGATGTGCTTGAGATGCTAGTATGAAGGGTTCATTCTGGTAGCATTTCTTATTGAAGTGAACAAATGTAAGACCATATTTATCTCTCCCAGCATCATACCACTCACACCGAAATAATACTACCTTAAAATGCCCAAAATAGTCTAACTCTACTATCTCAAACAGTCTGCCATAATAAGCTACAGTGTCTTGAATTGGACTTTTATCTTTAGCACTTGCAAAGCTTGAAGTTAAAGCAGTTAATGTGACACCACTATTTTGTGTTTTTCTCCTTGCCTCACGCTCCACAGTGTGAAACCTGTATCCATTAATTATATATCCAGAAAATTTTTCTTGCAACAGAGCTTGGACCTCGTGATACTTCTTTTAGCCAAACAGGCATATCTAGATCCCTTTGTCTGAGTTTCAAACCACTGCGAGAAGGTTTTACTGTGAACTTTTGCTTTTCTCCATTTCATTCCTCGCTGATTGTTAACCTCATCCTCATGCTCTCTGTAGTTAAAAATAGTTATGTTTGATCGATAAAAATCTAAATGCACTTGATTTAGTGAATAAACATAAGTTGTATTAAGTTACCTAACATAATCTGTGACTTCTTCACAATTGTGTAATACATACACATGGGCTTGAGCACTTGAAATGTCATCGAGATTAATTGGTTCCCCATTTCCCACGCCTAACGAACGGCCTTTGTTAGAAAGCAACTTTGATGGCACAACTTCGTCGTCATTAAGATCATCATCATTCCGAGGTCGCTTATTAAGTCTTGTTCGCACACCTTCATGCAAGTATCTTGAGCAGAAAGTTAAGCACTCTTCAGCCAGATATGCCTCCGCAATAGAACCTTCGGGGTGACTTTTGTTGCGTAAATACAACTTTAATGTACACATATACCTTTCTGGAGGATACATCCAATGAAACTAAACTGGACCACCCAATCTCACCTAATTTGCTAAATGAATTGGAAGATGAACCATTATGTCAAAAAAACTAGGAGGAAAAATCCTCTCAAGGTGGCATAATGTTTCCACTATCTCTAACTCCAGTCGATCTATCTATTCCAGTGTGATGAACTTTTTGCATAAGCGATGAAAAAAGGAACTTAGCCAAATCAACAGAATGGCCACATGATCCAGAAGGATGCTTTTAATCAGTATTGGTAGTAAATAGTATAGCAAAAATTGAGCATCGTGGGTCTTATACCCAGAAATTTTTCTTTCTCCTAGATGTACACACCATGATATATTAGAAGCACTACCATTAGGTAGCTTTGTTAGCTTTGTTGTCTTCAAAATGGCACAAAAAATCGACCTTTCAGCAGCAGTCATAGAAAAGCATGCCTTTGCTAACTTTGTTCTCTTGCCATTATTCACCTCCTTTGGTTGAAGATTTTTTCAGATCCCCAAATCTTTTAAGTCATATCGAGCATTCAAATGGTCCGTTGTCTTGCCTGGGATATCCAAGAGAATTCCAATTACACTATCAAGTATGTTCTTCTCTATGTGAATGACATCTAAGTTGTGACACAGTGGGATCTTGTGCCAGTAAGGCAATTCAAAGAAAATTGATCTTTTTTTCCAATTCCATGGGAAACTATTTGATGTAGTTTGCTTCTTCCCAAAAACATTCTCAACATTTTGTAGCATCTCAAAAATTTATGTTCCTTCAATAACAGGTGGAGGGGTCTTAATTCCTGTTTCCCATTGAAAGACCTTGTATTGGTTCTCCATGGATGATCCATGGGTAAAAAGATACAATGGTCCATATAAACTATCTTCTGACTATGTTTTAGTTGTAGATAAGAGGTATTTTTGTTGCAACAAGGGCAAGCCAATTTCCCCTTTGTACTCCACCCGGACAACATAGCATATGTAGGAAAATCGTTGATTGTCCACAAAAGAGCTGCCCGCATTTGAAAGGTCTCATTCTTTGATGCATCATAAGTTTCGACCCCTATTTCTCACAACAACTTCAAGTCTTTTATCAATGGTTGTAGATACACATCAATATCTTTACCAATTGATTATGGCCCAGGAATAAGCAAAGAAAACATACAATATTCAGGTTTCATGCACATCCATGGAGGCAAGTTATATACCATTAACATCACAGGCCACGTGCTCCATGAAATGTTCATGCTACGAAATGGGTTGAACCCATCACTTGACAAGCCTAGTCTAATATTGCGTGATTCTTTTGCAAAGTCTTCATCCATTTTATCAAAGTTCTTCCATGCCAGGCCATCAGCAGGATGCTTTAATGTCCCATCTTTAACGCGCTCCTCATCATGCCACCTCAGACTAGCTGCCGTCTTTGAGCACATAAATAATCTTTGAAGTCTTGGAATTATAGGAAAGTATCTTAGAGTCTTTGCAGGAATAGAACGACCTTTCTTGTGAGGTTGATTCTCGCTATTATCACTAGAATTTTCGTTATATTGAGAAGTTTCACACACACGACATTGTTTTTCATCCTTTAGCTCTTTCCTATACAGGAGGCAATCATTTGGACAAGCATCGATTTTTTTATAATCTAGACCTAAATCTCTTATCATAGCCTTTGTCTTATGGAAAGATAAAGGTATATTAATGTCAGGCATTGCCTCTTTTAATAGCTCAAGAAGGGAAGTGAAGGATGCATTGCTCCAACCGTGCAAACACTTTAATAAGTACAGACGGATGGTAAAAGATAATGTAGAAAATTTCTTGAAACCCGGGTATAACTCTTGACTTGCCCCATCTATTAAATTGTAAAACTTTTTAGCCTCCTCATTTCGGCCTACAGTAACACCCTCAGCGTGAGGCATATATCCAAATGCATCATTAAGCAGTCCTTCGATGTCATCGCATGCACCTTCTTCATCATCCGTGTCATCATCAACCACCATTGGGATTGTCCATTCCCCGTGATTAATCCATGTTCTATATCCCTTAACAAATCCGTCAGTGACTAAATGGTCAAATACCACATCTCTTCTATACCACTCAATGTTACAACACCTCTTACAAGGACATTAAATTTGTTGTCCTTATGGTTCTCCCTCAGAGTATGCAAAGTCTAAGAAACTAATAACACCATTGATATACTCTTCACTATACCTCGGTAGATCCATCCAATCCTTCGGCATATCACAAAACCTAATCGATAATTTATAAATTTTTTAGGAGGAAAATTTATAAGGGGTCGCAAAGTGAAGATAACACGAATAGAGGAGGAAGGGTGTTATGAAATATAAGGGGAATGGGCAATGAAAAGGACTTTCATAGCCTTGTAGTTAGGGTTGGGAAATAGTTCCTAATCTTAAAAGTAATTCTCTAAACATTTTACTAGAAACTCATTGAAGTAAAACAAATAAAGGAAAACAAAGAATTTATTGTGCATAAATGTTAAGTTAAATTGCATCTTCAAAACTAACAAAACAATCGAGGTGGAGCTACACATGAATTAATAGTATAATCATAAAGTGAAAAGAAAAAAGTATGTATTGTACCTTGCAATGACACGATCAACGTTTTGACAAAATCCACTTGGGAGCTTTAACCAAAAACTTCAATCTGTTTGTTACCAAATAAAATTCTAAGATATTAGAGTATAATCATATTTAGTCTTGATTTATTTTTATAATTTCTAAACTGATATATTTAAAATGTAAGGGAAAAATTAAATAGTAAAAAATGGTAGAGCAACCTATTGTTGTTACCATAAATAAAATAAAATAAAATAATATAACAAGCTAATATATATTGCAATTGGTTATTACAGTATTTGACAAATTAAAATGAGTAAGTAATGAGTGTGTGCGCTCAATTTATTGAGAGAGACAAAGTGACTCAGCTGGGTTGCCACCATTCTATTTTATTTGTTTTCTTATTTTAAATTTTTTACTATCTGTCCGCTCCTCATAACAAAGTATGATTATGCTGCTAAACTTATAAAATAATTCTTTTTTGGGTTAAACATTCCTGACTTTGCCTAAACAAGCAAGGTTTAATTCCAACTCTCACAAAAGATAGTATACAAGTTAATTTTAAGTATACTTGGCATTAATTAGTAAATGCATGACTACAAAAATATTATTTATAAACATGGTTGACATGACTAATACGGCAAAATATTACTAGCTAGTAGCTACGGTTAATAACCAATGCGGTTTTGGACTGGTCAGTAAAACGTGCAATATTGATGTAACCGTGTAAATGATATAGTTACAACATGCATATTGTGATGAATTGGTTATTACAGTAGTTGACAAATTTCATATATATACAGTTCCAACAAATGAATTTGCTATCTATATATATACATATGTATGAATCTTGAAAGGATAGAATTGAAAGAAAAAGAAACTATAAATTAGTACCAAGTCCATGACGGAGACAGACAGAGACACAATGTTATGTTATGATTTGTGAATTTATGAAATAATTATAATTTAGGAAATAAAGTCAAGTCACAAGGGGCATTATTACAACTGCATCCAAAAATTTCACCATTGCACCTCTGCTATAAAAACCCTTGATTTTAACTCCTCTTTTGCACTCATATGAAATCCCCAAATTCTACACCTTTGTTATTATTACCAAAAATCCATCTTCCATCCATTGACTAAAGCCAAAATAAGATGACCAAAAGCCACCATTTTACACTCATCTGTAAAGTGGTTATTGTTGGTACCACAGAAAAAGAATTCAAATCCACCATAATGTTTTAACAGCTTTCACTACCTAATTCCCATATCAATTTAGAGTAACCATTTGTGTATTGGTATCTGTAGAACTGGTTACATGATTCTTTTAATTAGATATTTGTGGAGCAATTAGTGTAAACATAATATATCCACCCAGATCCAGGCATCCATATATTTTAAAATTATTCATTATAAGATAAGATGTAAGTTGAACAAATATGCATTGTTTTAGCAATTATTAATGGTATTGTTCTTCTGGATCATAAGAATTATTATAATGTAGATTCAGGTAGGAACTTAGGAACTAAAATCGTAATAACAATGTGAAGTTGTTCTTGTGTTATACTGAAAGATAATGTATATCAACAAGGAATTAAAATGAAATTTGGCGTACGAACTATACATCACTCACCTGCGTAAATGGAATGAAACCCCAATCCCAAATTCACGAGTTCTCCTGCGCCGCAACAATAACGGAATGAAACCCGCAAATTATGAGTTCTCCTGCGCCGCAACATTAGCATGCATGTTCATCAATTCACAAATTCACAGTATATCAAAACCCCAAATTGCAACCCTAAAATCGGAACCCTACCCTCTCAGATTTTAGAAACCAAAAGAAGGTGAATACGTACCTCCTTGACAATGGTGAGCGAATAAAGACAGCCTTTCAGTCGAGCGAAGAGTCTTCCTAATGTCAACGCCCAGCAAAGAGAAGCGGCATTGAAGATGAGTGGCGGCGTGGTAAGTGGTGAGTGGTGAGTGATGAAGGTGAGTGGTGGAGATGGTGACGCCGTGAGCCATGACGCCATGAGCGGTGACGCCGTGAGCGGTCTTCTTTGATTTGGGGGCAGGGTGATGATGAAGGGAATCATAGCTAGATAGGGATCGTGCGCAAGTGTTACGTTTTCAGTGGCCAAGTTTTTTTTTGCCCAATAAGTGTCTGTACGCGTGAATGTATCATTTGGTGAAAGGTGAAAAAATTTACTAAGTGTTAGTTAGTGGATATTTTACTTGAAATACATTAGGCAACACTTTTAAAATGTACCTGAAACATGACAAATAGGCTACACTTTAAAAGTGCTCTTTTGGGTGTAAAAAGTGAACCCATAACTCTTAAGTTAAGGCTACGCTTTATAAGTGATCTTTATAATATCTAAGGCATTACTTTTCAAGTGATGCCACAAATGTGATTCCTATTCTCCTACAAAAAGGAAACACGGAGAAAAGCATAGTGATAGGCAAAATTGTGATTTACTCTTTTCATAACTTGAACAATTCTTAGCAATGGCTCCAAAAATTTGGTGCACACTACTATGGTTTACTCACATTCTTCACAACTTTGCACAACTAACCAGCAAGTGCACTGGGTCGTCAAAGTAATAAACCTTACGTGAGTAAGGGTCGATCCCACGGAGATTGTTGGTATGAAGCAAGCTATAGTCATCTTGTAAATCTCAGTTAGGCGAATTCAAATTGTTGTAATAGTTTTCGAATATAAAGATAAATAAAGCAAAAAATAAAGATAGAGATACTTATGTAAATCATTAGTGGGAATTTCAGATAAGCGCATGAAGATACTGTTTTCCTTCTTAATCTCTACTTTCCTACTGCTTTCATCCAATCATTCCTACTCATTTCTATGGCAAGCTGTATATAGGGAATCACCGTTGTCAATGGCTACTTTCCATCCTCTCAGTGAGAATGGTCCAAATTCTCTTGTCACAACATGGCTAATCATTTGTCGGTTCTCGATCATGTCAGAATAGAATCCATTGATTCTTTTGCGTCTGTCACTACGCCCAACAATCGTGAGTTTGAAGCTCGTCACAGTCATTCAATCTCTGAATCCTACCTGGAATACCACAAAAAAAGTTTAGACTTTCCGGATTCTCAAGAATGTCCGCCAATAATTCTAGCTTATACCACGAAGATTCTGATTAAGGAATCCAAGAAATACACGCTCGGTCTGAGGCAAAACAGAAGTGGTTGTCCAGCACGCGTTCATAGGGATGGATGATGATGAGTGTCATAGATATCTTAGAACAAGAATAAGCTGAATTGAATAGAAAATAGTAGTAATTGTATTAAAACTCGAGGTACAGCAGAGCTCCACACCCTTAATCTATGGTGTGTAGAAACTCCACCGTTGAAAATACATAAGTGATGGTCCAGGCATGGCCGAGAGGGCAGCCTCCAAAACGTGATCAATAGTCTCCTAAGATGAACATACTGATTAAAACTGAGACCAAAGATGTCTAATACAATAGTAAAATGTCCTATTTATACTAGACTAGTTACTAGGGTTTACAGAAATAAGTCTAAATTCAGAAATCCACTTCCGGGGCCCACTTTGTTGTGTGCCTGGGCTGAGCTTGAGCTTTACACGTGCAGAGGATTCTCTTGGAGTTAAACGCCAAGTTGTAACGTGTTTTTGGCGTTTAACTCTGGTTTGTAATGTGTTTCTGGCGTTTTACTCCAGAATGCAGCATGGAACTGGCGTTGAACGCCAGTTCGCATTGTCTAAACTCAAACAAATTATGAACTATTTTCCAACACCGTTGAAAGCACGCCATCTGGAGTTCTGTAGCTCCAGAAAATCTATTTTGAGTGTAGGGAGGTCAGAATCAAACAGCATCAGCAGTCCTTTGTCAGCCTCCTATCAGATTTTTACTCAGGTCCCTCAATTTCAGCTAGAAAATACCTGAAATCATAGAAAAACACACAAACTCATAGTAATGTCTAGAAATGTAAATTTTGCATAAAAACTAATAAAAACATCCCTAAAAGTAGTTAGATCCTACTAAAAACTACCTAAAAATAATGCCAAAAAGTGTATAAATTATCCGCTCATCACAACACCAAACTTAAATTGTTGCTTGTCCCCAAGCAACAGAAAATCAAATAGGATAAAAAGAAGAAAACATACTATAAATCTCAAAATATCAGTGAATATTTGTTCTAACTATATGAGCGGGACTTGTACCTTTTTGCTTCTGAACAGTTTTGGCATCTCACTTTATCCTTTGAAGTTTAGAATGATTGGCATCTATAGGAACTCAAGGTTCAGATAGTGTTATTGATTCTCCTAGTTAAGTATGTTGATTTTTAAACACATCTACTTTTATGAGTATTGGCCGTGGCCCTAAGAAATTTTTTTTCCAGTATTACCATCGGATACATAAATGCCACAGACACATGACTGGGTGAACCTTTTCAGATTGTGACTCAGCTTTGCTAAAGTCCCCAGTTAGAGGTGTCCAGAGCTCTTAAGCACACTCTTTTTGCTTTGGATCACGACTTTAACCACTCAGTCTCAAGCTTTTCACTTGGACCTGCATGCCACAAGCACATGGTTAGGGACAGCTTGATTTAGCCGCTTAGGACTGGATTTTATTTCCTTGGACCCTCCTATCCATTGATGCTCAAAGCCTTGGATCTTTTTTACCCTTGCCTTTTGGTTTTAAGGGCTATTGGCTTTTTCTGCTTGCTTTTTCTATTTCATTTATTTTTTTGCCACTTTTTTTTTGTAAGCTTTTGTTATTCACTGCTTTTTCTTGCTTTAAAAATCAATTTTATGATTTTTTAGATCATCAATAACATTTCTCTTTTTCATCATTCTTTCAAGAGCCAACGATTTTAACATTCATAAACTACAAGATAAAAAATATGCACTGTTCAAGCATTCATTCAGAAAACAAAAAGTATTATCACCACATCAATATAATTAAACTAAATTCAAGGATAAATTCGAAACTCATGTACTTCTTGTTCTTTTGTATTAAAAACATTTTTCATTCAAGAAAGGTGAAGGACTCATGGAATTATTCATAGCCTTAAGACATAGACACTAGACATTAATGATCATGTAATAAAGACACAAACATAGACAAACATGAATCTTAAAAACTGAAAAACAGAGATATAAGAGCAAGGAAGTTAAGGAATGAGTCCACCATAGTGATAGTGGCGCCTTCTCATTGAAGGACCAATGGTGTTCTTGAGCTCCTCTATGTCCCTTCCTTGCCTTTGTTGCTCCTCCCTCATAGCTCTTTGATCTTCTCTAATATCATTGAGAATGATGGAGTGCTCTTAGTGTTCCACCCTTGATTGGTTCATGTCATGACTCAATCCTTCTAGAGAAGTGTTGAGTTGTTCCCAATAGTTGTTTGGAGGAAAATGCATCCCTTGAGGCATCTCAGAGAATTCTTGATGATGAGCTTCCTCATGCGTCTCTTAAGATCCATGAATGGGCTCTCTTTTTTCCTCCATCCTCTTCTTAGTGATGAGCTTGTCCTCTTCAATGAGGATGTCTCCTTCTATGACAACTCCAGCTAAGTAGCATAGATGGCAAATGAGATGAGGAAAAGCTAGCCTTGCCAAGGTGGAGGGCTTTTCGGCTACTTTGTAGAGTTCTAGAGAGATGACTTCATGAACTTCTACTTCCTCTCCAATCAATGATGTTATGGATCATGATGGCCCGATCCATTGTTACTTCAGATCGGTTGCTAGTAGGAATGATGGAGCGTTGGATGAACTCCAACCATCCTCTAGCCACAGGCTTAAGGTCCAGTCTTCTTAATTGAACCGGCTTGCCTTTTGAGTCTCTTTTCCATTGAGCTCCTTCCACACATATGTCCATGAGGACTTGGTCCAACCTTTGATCAAAGTTGACCCTTCTAGTGTAGGGGGGTGCATCTTCTTGCATCATAGGCAAGTTGAATTCCAACCTTACATTTTTCGGACTGAAATCTAAGCATTTCCCCCGAACCATTTGATCGGGGGAAAACTTGTCTCTCAACAAATCTCCATTCGGCAAGTGTACCGAATTTGTCGTCAAGTAAAAACTCACAATAGAGTGAGGTCGAATCCCACAGGGATTGATTGATCAAGCAACTTTAATTAGAGGAATGTTCTAGTTGAGCGAATCCATGAATAGAGTTGATACTTGCAGAAAATAAAACAGCGGGAAAGTAAACGACTGAAAGTAAATTGCATAATTGTAATTGGGAATGGGGGAATTGCTCATAAAAGTAAATTGCAGAAATTAAAGAGAATGGGTAAGATCAGAAATGGGGAGTTCATTGGGCTCAGGAGATGTTGCATTCTCTGGATCAATTTCATTCTCATCTCTTCCTCAATCAATGCACTCATTGATCTCCTTGGCAATCTTAAGT
>NC_029777.3:59221767-59222819 GCF_000817695.3 Arachis duranensis
GTTGGTCAATTGCTCATGAGAAGAGATGAAGTATGGTCACTGATTATACCACATGCATTTCCCAAATCAAGTGTTGAGAGGGTTATAGCCACATACCCATCCACACCCAATTTGGTCCAGCATGAGAAAGCATTTCTAGCTGATCTTTTCATTCCTCTTTCAAGGTTCCGAAGAGATCCAAGTTTGAATAGCTCCTTTTCCAAGATAACTACCCAATGGGATGAAGATCGAAAGCTTTCAAGGTCTTGGGCCTTTGGATCTTGAGTTTGAAGCAGTTCCTTTCTTCATTTTGGCTTGGCTTTACTTGCAGAGAGAAAGTGTGAAGTGGGTAGAGACTTCAGCTCAAGTCGTTAGGGGTGTTTAACATTTAGTGAAAGTATAAGTTTGAGAACGTTAGTGACACTTAACATTGTCACTAACGTTCCAATGCACCCCTTAGCCTCACGTTAAAGCCCATGTTAACTAGGTTAACGTGGCTTCTAACGTGGCTTTTGCCAACCTTCGAGAATGTTAGTGACACTCAACATTGTCACTAACGCTCTAGTGTGACCCTTCTTGCTTCACGTTAAAGCCCACGTTAACTAAGTTAACGTGGCTTCTAACGTGGCTTTTGCCAACCTTCGAGAGCGTTAGTGACACTCAACATTGTCACTAACGTTCAAATGTGCCCATAGGTCACACGTTAGAGTCCACATTAACTAGGTTAACGTGGCTTCTAACGTGGCCACTCTTAGCCATCCCAACGTTAGTGACAATGTTGAGTGTCACTAACGTTGGCCCATCATTCATTCCTCATCGTTAGCTTCCACATTAACCAAGTTAACGGGGAAGTTAACGTAGCTCTTGGGGTTTGTGTGGTTGCTTCAACGTTAGTGACAATGTTGAGTGTCACTAACGTTGTCGACAACTCTTCATCTCCTATGTTAGCTCCTACGTTAACCAAGTTAACGTGGTACTTTGCACCTTAGGCTAACGTTAGTGACAATGTTGAGTGTCACTAACGTTGGCTTCTCTTCCCCCTTTAACGTTAGAGGCCACGTTAACTAGGTTAA
>NC_029777.3:59223053-59226698 GCF_000817695.3 Arachis duranensis
TCCTATTCTTTGCTTCCTTTGTCCTGAAATCAAGCAATAAAGTGCATCAAAGTTCTAATCCAAGTCATGGGGGATGCAATATCAATTTTGTCATTAAAATCATGCAAAATCCTCATGAAATCATGTGAAATGCACAATGCATGCTTGAATCAGGATGTAAATGATTTTCTACCCAAAACTAGCTTATTTCCTAAGAAAATGCAATGAAACTACCTAAAAACAGTAAAGAAAAGGTCAGTGAAACTGGCCAAAATGCCCTTGCATCACAACACCAAACTTAAAGCTTGCTTGTCCCTAAGCAAGTACTGGAACAAGAGAATGATGAATGTAATCTCCAGAGAAATGAGTCATTCTTGTGGAAGTCATATTATTGATTTTATGGTGGTTTCATGCATAGCAACTTAGGTTCATTCCACTGCTGGCTTTCAGACCTTTATCATCTCCTAAAATACTCACTTTATTATATCCCATGAGACCTTTATTTATTGATCCTTTTATTATTATTTCAAGGGTTGTTTGTGTTCTTCAGGCTAAGTGCTCTGTAGGGGGCAACTCTTTAAGTTAAGCTTTCAGCCAACACTCCCGAACCAGTTGGTTCAAGGTGCTAGGTGTTGAAATAGCCCTAAGGACTTACTCCCTCAAATCTCTCCCCCATACATACACACCACAGGCATCTGGTTCATTTATTTTCTTCCTTAAGACCTTGGTGTCCAACACCTCTTTGGGTTACTAAGTGTTCTGTAGTGAGGGTTACTCTTGATAGTGGATTTTCAGCTGATAATCTCGGGTTAGTTAACCCAAGTTACCAAGTGATAAAGCACCCCTAAGAGCTTATTCATCCAAGTAGATCCCCCACACAGGAGCACCACAGACACATGTCTTAAGGTAAACCATTGGTGCCTAGCCTTATTGCTTATTCTTTGTCTTTTATTTTTTTACTTCCATTATTCTTTTCCTTTTCTCTTATTAGGATCTTGCTGTTATCTTAGTCTCATGGGTATAGTAAATCATCAAGAACAACTTGAAGATCAATGAAGACACATGAATGAATTCGAGAAAAAATGCAAGAAGAACAGAAACATGCAATTGACACCAAACTTAAATTTACACCACAACCTCATGCACTGACTCCACATTAAAAACTCCTCTCTGGTCTTTTGTAAACACTCATTCTCTTTTTCATTTGATTCTAAGGGAACAAACATACAAATAAGTAAATGAAAGATGCAGTGACACTTAAAACCAGAATCACAGACCATGCTCAACAACAAGGTAGAGTTTAAAAACATGTTTAGACTCATGATGACATGTCATCATATACCTATTTTTCTATGCTTTTCATACAAGAAATTGATAATTTGTGCTTAAATATTGAATGCTTTTGTACTTAAATGATATATTTTCTTGATATTTTAATTTTATAAATCTTGTAGGAAATAACAAGAAAAAGAAGCAAAGAAGCACAAAAAAAGGAGAAAAAAAGAGCTTTGGGACACACTTTGAAGTTGGAGCACACTTTGGAGCCTTAGGCCACGCTTTTAAAAGCGTGGCCCATGACCAAATCAAAGAAGAAAACAACCAGCATGCACACTGCCCTGCCCTTGCCAAGGGCAGGGCAGAAACATGATGAAACAAAGTGAGGTTGGAGCAAATTTTCGCTAAGTTAAAATCTGGCCGCTCACAGCATGACCATGCCTACTTCAAAGGGCTATAACTTGAGCTACAGACGTCCGATTGATGTGCTTCCAGTTGCGTTGGAAAGCTGACATTCAGAGCTTTCCAACGATATATAGAAATTCATATTTGGGGTAAAATTGAGGCAGGAACGAAAGGCATCTTTAAGGGCCAAAAATAAGCGAAAATAAACCAAGTGCTTCCACCAAGGCTCGAAGCTGGAGCCTCACTCCAAAACAAAGTAGCGCTCAATTTTCTGCCCTACCCTCTTGGAGAGCAGGGCAATGTCGTGCTCTTCATGGAAAATCAAGGAAAATTGCTCCCCCAATTGCTTGCCAATAGAATCGAACACAACACCATGAGGAAGCAAGAAACTAGGCCTTACTTTGGTTCAAGAAAACCAAGGAAAAGAAGTAGCGTGTGCATCCACCAAGTTTCGAACTTGGAACTTCACTTTTGGAAACACTGCCCTGCCCTCCGCGAGGGCAGGGCAGCATCTTGTGGTGCACGGCCAGCACACTAGATTGGCGCACCAAGGAAGCTTCGGCAGCATCAGCACGCACGCACGGGCATCATTCTGGCGCACCAAAAAACTCTGCCCTGCCCTCTACAAGGGCAGGGCAGCATCCTGCAGCACCAACACGCACGCACCAAGGGACGCATGCACCATTTTCTGCCCTGCCCTCCACAAGGGCAGGGCAGCCCTGCCCTCCGCGAGGGCAGGGCTGCCTCCTGGGAACATCATGGGCCAAAATTCAACCAAAATTCCATTTAAATTCAATTCCTCTCCAAATTGAATCAAGGCCAACCAAACCCATTTCTCTTCAAATCCAAAGCAAGCAAAGCCCACATCATCATTCAATGGCACATGGATCAATTAAATTAGGATTTTTATTTTTGTAATTTGTTTTAATTTCATTTTCAATTTTTATTTTGTAAAGCCTATATAAAGGCATCAATTAGAGCTCGGAAAAGGAGGTTGGCTCCAATAGGGAGCATTAGGAATAGATAGCTCTCTCCTTTAAGTTTTCTTTTTCTGCTTTAAATCTTGGGTAGAGAATTGAAGAAATTCTATTTCAATCTCACCTTGAGATCTCTTGTTTACTTTTTCTGCACAATTGAATTTGAATTTCTATTTACTGCTTCATCTTCTCTTTATTTCTGCAATTTACTTTTCTTTACTTCTTTTGCAATTGTTCTTGTTGGATCAAGGAAGGAATTAAGATCTAGACTTGTTTTCTAGTCTCTTCCACTTCTTGAACCCAATTTTTTAATTGTTGCAACTTAAGCACTTGTTTTGCTGCAAATTAAGCACCAGTATTTCTCTGTTTACTCTTCAAGGCATTTTTACTTTTCTTTTAAGATCTAGTTCCATTGAATCAATCCTTTACTCTTCTACTTGTTGCAATTTATTTTTCCTTGATTAATTTCTGCAATCCCACATCCCTGACCCATTTAAGATTCAAGCAATTTACATTTCTTGTCATTTAAGTTTCTACAATTTACATTGCTTGTTCTTTAAGCTTCGTGTCTATTTATATTCTGCAATTTAAGTTCACTGCTATTTACATTTTGCTGCCACAATTCTCACTCACAAATGTTAGCTTGACTAAACTAATCACCCACTAAAGTTGCTTGATCCATCAATCCCTGTAGGATCGACCTCACTCTTGTTAGTTATTACTACTTGATGCGACCCGGTACACTTGCCGGTTGGATTTGTGTGTTGGAAATTCGTTTTTCCGCAAAAACACCATCAAGTTTTTGGCGCCGTTGCCGGGGATTGGTTAGATCAACAATGATTAAGTGGGTGAGAAGTCTAGATCAAGCATTTTTTTGTTTTTGTTCTCTGTTTTAAATTGATAGCAAGATGTTTGAGTTATTGCCTCACTAAGAAATTCTATCTCTGTGACATGAATTTCAAATTTCATTGATGTTTACAAAATACAAATGGAGTTCAACTCATCTTAT
>NC_029777.3:59227833-59228859 GCF_000817695.3 Arachis duranensis
TATGCAACACAATTTGCTTCAAATCTTTACTGGATACTTGCATTGATTCCAAGTGAAAGTGTCACACTAAGTTTGGTGTGCCACTTATATTTTTTTATGCAATGTATCATGCACACCATCTTATGCTTGCAATCATAGTGTTTTTATTTCTCCGTGCCTTGATTGTTATCCTCAATTTTGCTCGCTTAAAACACATGTGCTACAAACATTTCATTGTGTAAGACATTCATGATCCATCTTAGCCCCATAGCCATTGTTTTAATTGTTGCTTGAGGATAAGCAAGCATTCTGAGTTGGTATGGGAAGGAGAAGAATGGGAGGAAAATGACAACAATAGAGAAGAAGAATTGCAAGGTTGTAAAGTTCCTTTTCCTCTCATTTATTTCCAGCACTTTAAATTGCATAATTGTCTTTATATTTTCTGTATACATGTATGGTACGACTAAGCATAGCTTGAATTTGATTTGAAATATGTTGTTGTGACATTATGACTACCAACTTGAGCTTTGTGAATTCAAAAGCAATAAAGCATCATGATCATAAACAAACAAGGAATTAAAGAAGATTTTAGCATGTGCATACAAGTATTGGAAAGCTAGTATGATTAATTGTTGCTCAATTGCATTGGATTTTATTTAATTGAAGTTTCTCATCTAGTACATTTTGTGAAATCTTTTGAAATCATGAAAACCTTGAAGAAGCAAATACAATTAAAGCAAGAAAAGAAAAAGGGAAGGAATGAGATAGCTGAAGGCTCTGAGTACCAATGGCAATTTATTTGCTAAGTGCTTGTGGTGTTTATGTATCAAGCCAAATGCTTGAAAACAAAACACTTAGAAGTCAAGGCTAGGCTCAAGTGCAAAATCACTCCCTCAAAGTTCAAGGCTCTGAGCATCAATGATTAGAGAGTCAAGAAAAGAAAAGAAAAATGAGCTTAATGAAGTCCTCTAATTAAATGCTTGTGGTGCTTATGTATCAAATGGTAATACTTGAAAACAAAGCATTTAGAAGTCGTAGATTTGTTAT
>NC_029777.3:59234797-59236702 GCF_000817695.3 Arachis duranensis
TAATGAGTTCCCTAATGAGGAACCATGGGAATCTGAGGCTCAAAATGAGACCATAGAGATTCCATTGGACTTACTTCTGCCATTCATGAGCTCTGATGAGTATTCTTCCTCTGAAGAGGATGAGTATGTCACTGAAGAGCAAGTTGCCAAATACCTTGGAGCAATCATGAAGCTAAATGACAAGTTATTAATGAGACTTGGGAGGATGAACCTCCTTTGCTCACCAAAGAACTGGATGACTTGTCTAGGCAGAAACTGCCTCAAAAGAGGCAGGACCCTGGGAAGTTTTCAATACCTTGTACCATAGGCACCATGACCTTCAAGAAGGCCTTGTGTGACTTAGGGTCAAGTGTAAACCTCATGCCCCTCTCTGTAATAGAGAAGCTAGGGATCTTTGAGGTACAAGCTGCAAGAATCTCACTAGAGATGGCAGACAACTCAAGAAAAAGCTGTAAGAATCTCACTAGAGATGGCAGACAAGTTCATGAAAGAGGCTTATGGACTGGTAGAGGATGTCTTGGTGAAGGTTGAAGACCTTTACATCCCTGCTGACTTTATAATCGTAGATACTGGGAAGAAATTGGATGAATCCATCATCCATGAAAGACCATTCCTAGCCATAGCAAAGGCTATGATTGATGTAGACAGAGGAGAGCTAGTCCTTCAGGTGAATGAGGACTACCTTGTGTTTAAGGCACAAGGATCTTCTTTCGTAAACATGGGGAAGAAGCATGAAAAGCTTCATTCAATTCTCTTCATGCAGAGTCTAGTAAAGCCGTCACATTCAAACTTTAAGTTTGGTGTTGGGAGGCCACAATCATGCTCTGAGCACCTCTGAAGCTTTGTAAGAGTCCTCTGTCAAGCTATTTACATTAAAGAAGCGCTTGTTGGGAGGCAACCCAATGTTATATTTTATATATTTTCCTTTGTTATTTTATGTTTTTTGTAGGTTAATGATCATGAGAAGTCACAAAATCAATTGAAAAAGCAAAAACAGAATGCAAAACAGGAAGAAAAATAGCACACCCTGGAGGAAGAACTCACTGGCGTTTAAACGCCAGTGAGGCTAGCAGTTGGGCGTTTAACGCCCAGTCTGGCACCATTCTGGGCGTTTAACGCCAGAAAGGTGCACCAGACTGGCGTTAAACGCCAGGAAAGGGCAAGAACCTGGCGTTAAACGCCAGAAATGGGCACCAGCCTGGCGTTTAACGCCAGAATTGGCTCAAAACGTGTTTTTGAATGCCATTTGGTGCAGGGATGACTTTTCCTTGACACCTAAGGATCTGTGGACCCCACAGGATCCCCACTAACCCCACCACCCTCTCTTCTTCTTCACCATTCACCACTCACCTCCATCCTTTATAAAACCTCTCCTACCTCACCATTCAAATTCAACCACTTTCCCACACAAACCCACCCATAATGGCCGAAACACAAAGCCATTCCCTTCTTCCTCATTCCTTCTTCTTCTACTCTCTTCTTTCTTCTTTTGCTCGAGGACGAGCAAACCTTTTAAGTTTGATGTGGTAAAAGCGTTGCTTTTTGTTTTTCCATAACCATTTATGGCATCCAAGGCCGGAGAAACCTCTAAAAAGAGGAAAGGGAAGGCAAAAGCTTTCACCTCCGAGTCATGGGAGATGGAGAGATTCATCTCAAGGATGCATCAAGACCACTTCTATGAAGTTGTGGCCATGAAGAAGGGTCAAATTTGATCAAAGGTTGGACCAAGTCCTCATAGACATTTGTGAAGAGGGCGTTCAATAAAAGAGAGATTCAAGAGGGAAACCGGTTCAACTGAGAAGGCATGACCTCAAGCCCATCACTAAGAAAAGGATGGAGCAAACAAGAGACCCCTCTCATCATGGGATCCCTGAGATGCCTCAAGGGATGCACTTTCCTCCACAA
>NC_029777.3:59239786-59245725 GCF_000817695.3 Arachis duranensis
TCTTCAAGGCATTTTTACTTTTCTGTTAAGATCTAGTTCCATTGAATCAATCCTCTACTCTTCTACTTGTTGCAATTTATTTTTCCTTGATTAATTTCTGCAATCCCACATCCCTGACCCATTTAAGATTCAAGCAATTTACATTTCTTGTCATTTAAGTTTCTACAATTTACATTGCTTGTTCTTTAAGCTTCCTGCCTATTTACATTCTGCAATTTAAGTTCACTGCTATTTACATTATGCTGCCACAATTCTCACTCACAAATGTTATCTTGACTAAACTAATCACCCACTAAAGTTGCTTGATCCATCAATCCCTGTGGGATCGACCTCACTCTTGTGAGTTATTACTACTTGATGCGACCCGGTACACTTGCCGGTTGGATTTGTGTGTTGGAAATTCGTTTTTCCGCAAAAACACCATCAACTCACTGGTAACCATTAATCAAGATTGCATTTGGGCTTCCAATGTTCAAACTGTAAATACATGAAATTAAGTGACAATACAACCTTCAGATGACAACTTCTAATCGCCTTCTTTTCGTCCTCCTCCTGCTCTTTGCTTCCTCACTTCCTTGAGTGAAGGTGCACCATAAAATTCCTGTAAAGTTATTGGAAGTTGCTTGTTCCCACAGCACTTTGAGAAATAGTTAGCTTGCATGTGCATGTGTCTTATGAACTTGATTTGGTGTGTGAACACCAGACTTAGTTCCTTGCTTAGTACACAATCTTGCATATATGCTGACAAACTCATATCTTGTTGTTAACAAAACAATTATTACTAAAGTCTAACCACATCTAAGTGGTTTCCCTCGATTGGTTAGAGCTAGCAATGCGTTTTGGGAGCGGGTGTAATTCTAAGTAAATGTCCTTTTGGTGGAACACCAAACTTAGCTCCTTGCAATACAGGGGAAACAACTTGTGATCTTTATTGAAATGAAGATAAAAATGAACTACCTGAGGTTGGGTTGCCCCCTAACAAAGCGCTTTTTTATCGTCGCTAGCTCGACGAGTCCTCACTTACTTGAGATGGTATTTCATCCTGGGGTTTTCCCCCATGCTGCCCAGATAATGCTTGAGTCTTTGTCCATTCACTGTAAAAGTCCTTTCTAAAACTTCATCCATGACTTCTACGTGTTCATACGGTGAGACCTTTGTGACAAGAAAGGGTCCAGACCACCTTGATTTGAGTTTTCCTGGGAACAGTCTTAGTTTGGAATTGTATAAGAGCACTCGCTGCCCCCTTTCGAAACTCCTGGGTGCAAGATGTGAGTCATATCTTCTCTTTGCCTTCTCCTTATACATCTTGGTATTTTCATAGGCTTGTGACCTGAATTCCTCCATCTCTTGCAGCTGTAAGATTCTCTTTGCACCAGCAGCAATGCTGTCAAAATTTAGTATCTTGATAGCCCATAGAGCCTTGTGTTCTACCTCCAGTGGTAAGTGACAAGCTTTACCATACACCAGCTGATATGGGGACATTCCAAGTGGTGTTTTGAATGCTGTTTTGTACACCCAAAGAGCATCATCAAACTTCTTTGACCAATCCTTTCTTGATGCACCCACAGTCTTTTCCAGAATCCTCTTTAGTTCTCTGTTGGATATCTCAGTTTGTCCACTTGTTTGGGGATGGTAAGGTGTGGCTACCTTGTGTTTTACCCCATATCGTAGGAGAAGAGCCTCTAATGGTCTGTTACAAAAGTGGCTCCCTCCATCACTGATGAGGGCTCTTGGGACTCCAAACTGGCTAAAGATATTCTTCCTGAGGAAGTTCATAACCACCTTGTTATCATTTGTTGGAGTTGTAATCGCCTCTACCCACTTAGAGACATAATCCACAGCTACTAAGATGTACTTGTTTGCATATGAAGTTGGAAACGGCCCCATAAAATCTATTCCCAACACATCAAATAATTCCAGCTCTAAGATGAAATTTTGTAGCATGGCATTTCTTTTGGGCAAGTTTCCAGCTCTTTGGCATTCATTGCAGCTTTTTACCAGTTCCTTGGCGTCCTTGAAAAGGGTTGACCAAAAGAACCCACTTTGTAGAACCTTTGCTGCAGTTCTGTCCCCTCCAAAGTGGCCTCCATAACTTGAGATGTGGCAATTCCATAGGACCTCTCGTCCTTCTTCTTCCGAAACACATCTTCTGAGGACTCCATCTGAACACTTCTTGAAGAGATATGGCTCGTCCCAGACAAAGTATTTTGCATCATTCATGTGCTTTCTTTTCTGATGTTTATGTATCTCTAGTGGTAAAGCCCCAGTTGCCTTGAAGTTGGCTATGTCTGCAAACCATGGAGCCTTGTGAACTACCATCAATTGCTCATCAGGGAAGAGCTCGTTCACATGAGTATCATGTGCCCCACCTTCATCCTGAGGGATTCTGGAGATGTGATCTGCTACCTTATTCTCCACTCCTTTCTTGTCTCTGATTTCAATATCAAATTCCTGCAACAATAAGATCTATCTTATTAGTCTCGGTTTTGATTCTTGCTTAGCAAACAAATATTTAAGTGCTGTGTGATCTGTGAAAGCAATCACTTTTGCACCAATGAGGTACGATCTAAACTTGTCAAATGCGAAAACTATTGCCAGCAGTTCCTTTTCGGTTGTGGTATAATTTCTTTGAGCATCATTAAGGACCTTGTTGGCATAGTATATCACATGGACTAAGTTGTCTTTCCTCTGTCCTAACACTGCCCCTATTGCAAAATCAGATGCATCACACATCAGTTCAAATGGTAAGTTCTAGTTAGGTGGGGAAATGATAGGTGCAGATGATAATCTCATTTTCAAGTTTTCAAAAGCTAACATGCATGTTTCATCGAAGACAAATGGTGTATCAGATACAAGAAGATTGCTTAAGGGCTTGGCTATCTTTGAAAAATCTTTAATAAACCTTCTGTAAAAACCAGCATGCCCTAAAAAGCTCCTAATTGCCTTGACATCACTGGGTGGAGGAAGTTTTTCAATGAGTTCCACTTTGGCTCTGTCCACCTTAATGCCTTGGTTAGAGACCTTATGACCAAGGACTATTCCTCCTGTCACCATGAAGTGACATTTCTCCCAGTTCAAGACAAGGTTGGTCTCTTGGCATCTTTTCAATACCAAGGCAAGGTGATGTAGGCAGCTAGGAAAAGAATCTCCAAATATTGAGAAGTCATCCATAAAGACTTCGATGAATTTCTCTATCATGTCTGTGAAGATAGAAAGCATGCAGCGTTAGAAAGTTGCAGGAGCATTACATAGCCCAAATGGCATTCGCCTGTAGGCAAACACTCCATATGGGCAAGTGAATGAGGTTTTCTCTTGGTCTCTAGGATCAACCACTATTTGGTTATATCCCGAATAACCATCAAGAAAACAATAATATGCGTGGCCTGCAAGTCGTTCCAACATCTGATCCATGAATGGAAGGGGAAAATGATCTTTTCATGTAGCTTCGTTAAGTTTTCTGTAGTCTATGCACATCCGCCATCCAGTGACCGTCCTTGTAGGGATTAATTCGTTCTTCTCATTTGGAACTATAGTGATTCCTCCCTTCTTTGGGACAACATGTACAGGGCTGACCCATGGGATGTCTGAGATAGGGTAGATCACCCCTCCCTGCCATAACTTCATAACTTATTTCTGCACCACCTCTTTCATGATTAGGTTCAGCCTCCTTTGAGATTGAATGGACGGTTTGGCATCCTCTTCTAGCAGTATCTTATGCATGCATATGGTTGAACTAATTCCTTTTAAGTCAGCAAGAGTCCATCCAATGGCATCCTTGTGCTTCCTCAATACTTGGAGTAGTTCATCCTCTTGATTCTGGCTGAGGGATGAGCTTATGATCACTGGGTAACTTTCATTTTCTCCTAAGTATGCATATTTGAGAGTAGGTGGCAGTGCCTTGAGCTCAAGTTTGGGTGCTTCTGACTTTTGGTTCTCTGCTTTTGGTGCTTCTTGTATACGAATTTCTGCTGTTCCCACCTCTTCACTTGATTCATATTCCTCTTCCATGACTCTCTCTGGCTCTTCTGGTCCTTCATCTTCGAAGCTCTCCTGCACTTCTTCCTCAAGTGCATCTAATCTCATGCATTCCCCGAATTGTTCTGGTGGGTAACTCATGGCCTTGAATACATTGAATGTCAACTTCTCATTGTGTAATCTTAAGGTAAGATCACCTTTTTGGACATCAATGACAGCTCCAGCAGTGGCCAGGAAGGGTCTTCCCAGGATAATGGAGGCCTTGGCTTCCTCCTGCATGTCCAACACTACAAAATCGGCTGGAAATATGAAGTCTCCCACCTTCACCAACAAATCCTCTACTATGCCGTGAGGGAACTTGAATGATCGGTCTGCCAATTGTAAGGCCATTTTTGTTGGTTTAGCCTCCTTGATCTTCATCCTCCTCATCATGGCTACTGACATCAAATTGATGCTAGCTCCTAAGTCACAGAGACCCTTCTCTACTGTGATCTCACCTATGACACAGGGGATCTGAAAACTCCCTGGATCCTTTAATTTCTGGGATAATTTGTGCTGAATGATAGCACTACATTCTTCGGTCAGTATCACAGTTTCGTTGTTCTTCCAGCTTCTCTTCTTAGTCATGAACTCCTTTAAGAACTTGGCATATAGAGGCATTTGTTCTATTGCTTCAGCAAAGGGTATGTTGATTTGTAGCTTTTTGAAGATTTCTAAAAATCTCAAAAACTGGTTGTCATCTCCATTTTTCTTCAATTGCTGAGGGTATGGAACTCTCGAGACATCCGGCTTCAGCTTCCCTTCTTCTTTTTGCACTTTAGAAGTTGTGGCTTGATTTCCATCTTGCTTTTCTCCTTCGTCAATTGAGTCTTCTTCTAGTGTCTTCTGGTCAAATTCCTTCAGTTCCTTCCCACTCCTAAGAGTGATAGCTTGACACTCCTCTTTTTTGCTTTGGTTGTTGCTAGAAGTCTGATTGAATAGGTAACCAACTTGTGTCTCAAGCTTCTCGATGGCAGCATCTTGGTTCTGCATATTTGACTGCACTTCCTCTTGGAATGTTTTACTGTCTTGGATGTCTCTGCATATGCTTTCAAGTAAGGTTTCAATCTTAGAGATTTTGTCATCAAATGAAGAATGGGCTGTATTGTTGTTGGGGTTGTAACGTCTCTGGTCTTGGCTTTGCTCTTGCTGATTCCCCCACCCAAAGTTTGGGTGGTTCCTCCATCCAGAGTTGTATGTCTTGGAGTATGGATCATGGTTCTGTCTAGGTGAATTCCCAATGTAGTTGGCTTGCTCAAGGTTCTTTTCTTCAACTTCTTCTTGAGTTGTTGATGAGGTGGTGATTGCTGCCACTTGGTTCCTCTCCATCTTCTTGGTGAGGTCAGCTAACTGCTTGGTAATGAGCTTGTTTTGAGCCAGCAGAGCATTTACATTGTTTAGCTCTATTACCCCTCAAGTGTTCCCTCTTTCGGAAGCATAGAAGTAGTCATTCTCAGCTACAGTTTCAATGACATATATGGCTTCCTCAATAGTCTTCTTCTTGTTCAAAGAACCTCCAGATGAATGGTCTACGGCCTTCTTTGATTCATATGACAGTCCTTCATAGAAGATGTGTAGCTGCATCCATTCATTAAACATATTTGGTGGACACCTTCTTGTTAGGTCTTTGAACCTTTCCCACGCTTCATAAAGTGTCTCCCCATCTTGCTGTCTGAACGTCTGTACTTCAGTTCTCAGCCTATTGATCCTTTGCGGGGGGTAAAACCTTGCCAAAAACTTATTCACTACCTCCTCCCAATTTGTCAGGCTTTCTTTTGGGAAGGATTCGAGCCATTTGAATGCCTTGTCCCTGAGTGAGAAAGGGAACAAGAGCAGCCTATAGACATCCTGGTGGACTCCATTGGACTTCACTGTGTCACAAATCCTCAAGAAGAGGGTCAAGTGTTGATTCGGATCTTCTTGAG
>NC_029777.3:59245929-59262429 GCF_000817695.3 Arachis duranensis
TAAATGTAGAGAGTATTTCGTTAGGATTACTGTTAGTGTCAGTGATGCATTATATCAAACAGTTAGTGGGGTTAGTGAACTGAATTGTAAATAACAAAGAAAAACTAAGAAACAGGGGAGGGGAGAAATTAACTAAGACAGAAAGCAAATTACTCAAACAGAAAATTAAATCAATCAAAACAAAAATGCTCAATCTAGTGATCCTCTAATGTAATCATTGTCGATGCACAATCAATCCCCGGCAACGGCGCCATAAACTTGATCGAGGGAAAACTTGTCTCTCAACAAATCTCCATTCGGCAAGTGTACCGAATTTGTCGTCAAGTAAAAACTCACAATAGAGTGAGGTCGAATCCCACAGGGATTGATTGATCATAAATTGCAGAAATTAAAGAGAATGGGTAAGATCAGAAATGGGGAGTTCATTGGGCTCAGGAGATGTTGCATTCTCCGGATCAATTTCATTCTCATCTCTTCCTCAATCAATGCACTCATTGATCTCCTTGGCAATCTTAAGTGATTGAACAACAATTTCTTGTGGTTCAATCTCTCAAATCTTGATCAATAGCCAATTCCTTGGTCAATTGCTCATGAGAAGAGATGAAGTATGGTCACTGATTATACCACATGCATTTCCCAAATCAAGTGTTGAGAGGGTTATAGCCACATACCCATCCACACCCAATTTGGTCCAGCATGAGAAAGCATTTCTAGCTGATCTCTTCATTCCTCTTTCAAGGTTCCAAAGAGATCCAAGTTTGAATAGCTTCTTTTCCAAGATAACTATCCAATTGGATGAAGATCAAAAGCTTTCAAGTAAAATCAAGAGGAAAGATAGAAGAAGAATAATGAAAACTAGTATTGATCCATCGAATTACAACAGAGCTCCCTAACCCAATGAAAAGTTGGCTCTTCAAGTCTTGGGCCTTTGGATCTTGAGTTTGAAGCAGTTCCTTTCTTCATTTGGGCTTGGCTTTACTTGCAGAGAGAAAGTGTGAAGTGGGTAGAGACTTTAGCTCAAGACGTTAGGGATGTTTAACATTTTGTGAAAGTATAAGTTTGAGAACATTAGTGACACCTAACATTGTCAATAACGTTCCAATGCACCCCTTAGCCTCACGTTAAAGCCCACGTTAACTAGGTTAACGTGGCTTCTAACGTGGCTTTTGCCAACCTTTGAGAATGTTAGTGACACTCAACATTGTCACTAACGTTCCAGTGTGCCCCTTCTTGCTTCACGTTAAAGCCCACGTTAACTAAGTTAACGTGGCTTCTAACGTGGCTTTTGCCAACCTTCGAGAGCGTTAGTGACACTCAACTTGTCACTAACGTTCAAATGTGCCCATAGGTCACACGTTAGAGTCCACGTTAACTAGGTTAACGTGGCTTCTAACGTGGCCACTATTAGCCATCCCAACGTTAGTGACAATGTTGAGTGTCACTAACGTTGGCCCATCCTTCATTCCTCATCGTTAGCTTCCACGTTAACCAATTTAACGGGGAAGTTAACATGGCTCTTGGGGTTTGTGTGGTTGCTTCAACGTTAGTGACAATGTTGAGTGTCACTAACATTGTCAACAACTCTTCATCTCTTACGTTAGCTCCTATGTTAACCAAGTTAACGTGGGAGTTAACGTGGTACTTTGCACCTTAGGCCAATGTTAGTGACAATGTTGAGTGTCACTAACGTTGGCTTCTCTTCCCCCTTTAACGTTAGAGGCCACGTTAACTAGGTTAACGTAGCTCCTAACGTGCCCATTTTTAAGCAATTGCCAACGTTAGTGACAATGTTAAGTGTCACTAACGTTGGCTCAACTTCTCTTCTCCACGTTAGAGTTCACGTTAACTTAGTTAACGTGACTCCTTAACATGGCATTGATGGGTTTTGAGAGTGTTATTGGCAATCACTTTTCTCCTTAGCCTTGTAAGTTACTCCCATTCTTTGCTTCCTTTGTTCCTAAAATCAAGCAATAAGGTTCATCAAAGTTCTAATCCAAGTCATGGGGGATGCAATATCAATTTTGTCATTAAAATCATGCAAAATCCTCATGAAATCATGTAAAATGCACAATGCAAGCTTGAATCAGGATGTAAATGATTTTCTACGCAAAACTAGGTTATTTCCTAAGAAAATGCAATGAAACTACCTAAAAACAGTAAAGAAAAGGTCAGTGAAACTGGCCAAAATGTCCTTGTATCACCATTGTAAGGCAATTCTTTAGGTTTGGGTTCATGCTTTGATCATGGTTCCTAGTGATCCATGCATTGGCATAGAACTCTTGAACCATTAAGATTCTGACTTATTGAATGGGGTTGGTAAGAACTTCCCAACCTCTTCTTTGGATCTCATGTCGAATCTCCGGATACTCATTTTTCTTGAGCATGAAAGGGACCTCAGGGATCACCTTCTTCTTGGCCACAACTACATAGAAGTGGTCTTGATGGGCTTTTGAGATGAATCTCTCCATCTCCCATGACTTGGAGGTGGAAGCTTTTGTCTTCCCTTTCCTCTTTCTAGAAGTTTCTCTGGCCTTAGGTGCCATCAATGGTTATGGAAAAACAAAAAACTATGCTTTTACCACACCAAACTTAGAATGTTGCACATCCTTGAGCAAAAGAAGAAATAATAGATGAAGAAGAATAAGCTAAATTAAATAGAAAATAGTAGTAAATGCATTAAAACTTGAGGTACAGCAGAGCTCCACACCCTTAATCTATGGTGTGCAGAAACTCCACCGTTGAAAATACATAAGTGATGGTCCAGGCATGGCCGAGAGGCCAGCCTCCAAAACGTGATCAATAGTCTCCTAAAATGAACAATTGATTAAAACTGAGACCAAATATGTCTAATATAATAGTAAAATGTCCTATTTATACTAGACTAGTTACTAGGGTTTACAAAAATAAGTCTAAATGCAGAAATCCACTTCCGGGGCCCACTTTGCTGTGTGCTTGGGCTGAGCTTGAGCTTTACACGTGCAGAGGCTTCTCTTGGAGTTAAACACCAAGTTGTAACGTGTTTTTGGCGTTTAACTCTAGTTTGTAACGTGTTTCTGGCATTTTACTCCAGAATGGAGCATCGAATTGGCGTTGAACGCCAATTTGCGTCATCTAAACTCGAACAAAGTATGGACTATCATATATTACTGGAAATCTCTAAATTTCTATTTTCCAACGCCGTTGAGAGTGCGCAATGTGGAGTGCTGTAGCTCTAGAAAATCCATTTTGAGTGCAGGAAGGTCAGAATCCAATAGCATCAGCAGTCTTTTGTCAGCCTCCTATCAGATTTTTGCTCAGGTCCCTCAATTTCAGCCAGAAAATACCTAAAATCACAGAAAAACACACAAAATCATAGTAACGTCTAGAAATTTGAATTTTGCATAAAAACTAATAAAAACATCCCTAAAAGTAGCTAGATCCTACTAAAAACTACCTAAAAACAATGCCAAAATGCGTATAAATTATCCGCTCATCACGTAGCCTATTCCTAGAATAGGCTACGCTTTTCAAATGTAGCTTAAAAAAATATGGTTGAATGGGTGTTTTTCTTGTAGTGGTGACACGCCAGAGAAGCGCCAGTCACACGCCAGCTGGAAGACCACGTTTGTTGAGTTTCTTTTCCCTCCAAATTGTAATTTTCTTTTCACTTTTATAATTTCCTTTATTTTCTAGATCTAGGAGTAGTATAAATACCCTTGGAAGTATTGGAAAAGGGGGGTTAACAAGTCACAGAGATTACTATCTCAAGAGATTGTAGAGTTTTAGTTTTCAATTCACTTTTAACATTTCACACTTCATCTCTTCCATCTTTTGTACTTTCTTTCTGAGCTTTGAGTAGCTAAATTCCCTCTTATTGAGAGAGGGAGCTCTATTGTACTTGATGGATTAATGATAATGATAGTGAATTTCTTCTTCTCTTCATCTTCTCTTTGATTTGCTAGAAGGAATTTCGATTTTTATACTTAGTGTTCAATTAACTTGGAAAAGAGATTTAATGCAAAATGGGTTTCATGGGAACCTTGGAAATAGAAACATGAAACCATGCTAGAAATCCCTTATCACACTTGAGTAGAATCTGGATTTTGGTGTTTGGATATGGTGACATACAATCCTCCCTCTACTTTGACCTATGATGATGTGTGGTATAATCAGGGACCAAGCATATCTCTCTTCATGAGCAATTAGACGAAGGAATTGACTATTGATCAAGATCTGAGAGATTGAGTCACCAAAGGATTGGGGCTCAATCAATCATGATTGCCAACAGGTCAATGAGTTGCATGATTGAAGAGGATATGAGCTGGATTTATCCAAAGAGACAATATCTCCTGATCTCAATGAATTCCCCCATTCTTATCTCTCCCATTCTTTTATAGCTTTTATTTACATTCTGCAAAATCCCAATCCCCTTTAAATTTCTGCTATTTCTATTTCTGCACTTTATTGCTTTCCTTTATTCTTTTGCCATTTATGTTTTTGCCATTTATAATTCTGCACTTGGAACTTACTCTGTTAAGCTTGACTAATTCACCAATTAATTAAAATTGTTCAAATCTACCAATCTCTGTGGATATGATCCTACTCCACTGTGGATTAATACTTGATGATAATTTTGGTGTGCTTGCCAAGGGCGGATTCATCAATATTATTGGGAGGGGAGTGAATCTCAAACTCATCAATGCCATAACACACATACATCATTTTTTGAAGTTTTTATCATATTTTAGGTTAGAATTCTTGAGAGAGAGGCTCCCTCTTCTCTCTAGAATTTAGGGTTTTAAGCTTAGTTTCCCTTTAATTTTAGTCCTTGATTCTTGTTTTAGTATAGTTTTATTTATATTTTCATGCTCTCTTGACTTGATCCTCTTAGTTTCTTGTATAATTTTCTCAATTTTTCCACGTTTAGTTTATGAACACTTGTCAATTTTGATTCCATTAATGCAATTTTGATATTCTATGTTTCTTGGATACTTTTTGAGTGATTGTTATTATTTTGTTGCAATTGATAGTTATAGATTTTATTATTTATGAAGTTTAACATGATTTTCCTTTTGTGCATATTAAGTGTTTGATAATTGGGTAACCTTGAGTCATAGATGTACATTCTAGATTATGATTAGGATTTTTAGTTGGTTTAGTTTCCAGTAACACTAGTCTTTCACTAAGTTAATTAGTAAGTTGACTCGGATTTGTGGATTGATATCAATTTTTCCCTTTTGACTTATCCTCAATGATAGGATTGACTAATTGTGATTAATTCTTTGCAATTACCATGTTTGTGGTCGATGACTATGATAGGAATCCTTAATTCCCAACCCTTGCTAAGAGTTCCTTTTTGCCCCCTAAATTTTATTTTCATTGTTTCACTTGCTTTGAGTTTAATTCCTTGCATACTTATTTACTTCCTTGCCTTTTATTTTCTTTTCAATTGCCATCAAACTCCTCTACTCGATTACAATTTTTAGGAAGAATGACCGGAAGTTTAAATACTCTCAGTTTTTCATATTGGTTTGACTTAAGTAACAAACAAATTAAACTTTGATGTTGGGATTCGATTGCCAGTTTGGACTATGCTATCAACAAAGAAGCTCTTTTCTATATTGAGAAATTTTAAATCGGCATTAATCTCTCACATCAATGCTTATTGACAAAATGGATTTAGCCAACAAATAGGCATGCACATTTTTTACCCTGGTCAGTTTTCACATTTTTTTAATGAACTCTCTATTAGACCAATAATAAACAAGCATCAGTATATCAATGATTACATACATAAAAATGGAGACACAAACTAGAATTCCATTACTCTTTTCTAATAGCACTTGATTACAAACTCAGTTGACTCCAATTAAGATATGTTTACATATAGTTTACAAACAATTAAGCATTCATTTTTTGTGGTGAAAATATGACATGTAAAAAATGAACAACAAAATTTTCACCCTAAACACATCTAAAATTACGTATTTGCCCATCCAAATTATATTAACATTACAAACTCCAAATTAAAAAAAGGTGTGAAAAACAAAATTAACACAAACACATTCAAAAAAGAAAGAAAACTATCGACACATCCAATATTATGGATAGATTAAAAAGATTGAACATTTTATTAAATAGAAAAAAATAAAGGGGAGACCAAACACTATAGTAATCCATAGAATGTGAAAGAGATAAAAAATCCCAAATCAAATAAACCATAATAGTAAAAAATATTTATCAACACAGACACCCAAATACCTGAGACGCATTTCCAGCGCAGAGAGATTGGCAATGAGGAGGAGTGCAGTGCAGATGGGGAAGCGGCAACAAGGGGGAAGGCAGCATGGATGGGGAAGCGACGACGAGGAACAGGGTAATGCGGATAGGGAAGCGTGGCAATGGATGAGGAGCGACGGGGAAGGAGTGTAACGTGCAGCTCTGGATTTTACGTCTTTAGCTTGTTGAAACCTGACTTTTTAGGATTTTATTTGGGATGTGTTAGTGATTAGAAAGTTTAAAACTGATTTGGAGATTTAAAATTGAAATTTTGATATTTAGATTTACTTAAATTATTTTTCAGATTAGTATTTAAATTTTAAAATATTAAATCTATTTGAATGTGTTTGTTTTAATTTTTTTAAATTAATATAATAGAAGACTAAATAAAAAATTACTATAAAAGATACCTAGTTGAACTGTTTCTTTTTCTTGCTCATAATGCATAAGTCTTAAAATGCCACATATGCATATATTGTTTCACTATGTGTTTGATCTTGCCTTTCATGCTCACCAAATACTGTAGGGTAAGTTAAACATATGTAATAAGTTGGTATAAGAACTACAAAACTAGGATTCTTTGATCTAGAAACCATAGTGTTACTAGAAGATTATTGTGGTATTGGATCAAGAAGATACATAGACAATTCAACAAGGGATCGATCAAATATGTCAACGTGTCCTTTTTGAGAACTTTTTGAAGTGTTCCATAAACAATGTCAAAGACAATGGGTTGATATACACAATCGAAGGGACTTGGTGATAAAAAAATATTAGAATGAAGGATAAACGGATAAGAAAATGATAGAGGAAAGATGCAACAGAAAAGATACAGTAAAAATATAAAGGATAGATAAGGATTTTCCTACTAGACCTCTAAGAAATTTGTTCTTAGTAACCTAGCTCACCAGAAGGGGTTTTTCCTACTAGACCTTCAAAGAACCATTCCTTGACAACCTAGATCAAAGGGATGGAAACTGAAAGAGACTAACACACTGAATCACCATAGTGTTGGATCCTTCAATCTTCTTTAAGCAACAAGTGAAACAAATCACTTACCTCACTTAGTCACACTAAAAAGTGCATAAAGCAACCTAAAAATTTTATTCATCAAAAATTCTGTAAATTGTCTCATCAAAGGTGTTTAAATAAGCCTCTAACAAACTAGCTAAGAGATAAGATAAGATAACTTAATTTAAATCTCCTACAGATAAGATAACTAATTTAAATCTGATTTGATCGTATTGGATTAGATCAGATTTTATTTAAATTTTAAAATCTTAAAGATAAGATAACTAATTTAAATCAGATTTGATTTAAAATCCCTAAAAATACTACTAAGCAAATCAAAAGTAAATAAAATCTTCCAACAAACTCTAACAGCAAAAAAAATTAAAATAAATGCCTAAAAATTCGAAAATTAATAATAAATTATGTCTCTCATTGAATTTAAAAAGAATTATTGGGCTTCTTGTTGTCCTGTCTTAATCCAATGGGCCTTATAAGTTGTCGCCAATTCAGCACCACTATTTTTTAGAAGGACTCTTGGTCTTCTTGATATCCAAGAACGGCATAGTATAATTCTTCTAGTATTCAGATCCTTGAATATGTCAAGATTACCATTCTGCCCCCTTTAACTCTAAAATGACAAAAATGCTCTCCTGACCACGTATCATCCTCTCCCTCTTTAAAAAGATTCATTCTCGAATCTTGAATAAGAAGCTCTTCTTCCCTCCAAGGAATCCAAACCCAATCTCTAGGTTCAAATACCATGGTTTGATGGCTCTTCTCTACCCACTAAATTGTGGCTATGTTCCTCATGTGTGAAAGTTCAATATTTCCAACCGTACTTTCACCATCTTATCTAAAGTGTGCAATTTGTCTTTCTTCCTTTTCATTCATATTAATACCTCCATAATTAACCAGTGAATCTACAAAGTCTGGAAAAGTTGATATAAAAATACTTGGAATTTCATGGTTAGATAAATGAGAAACTAAAGACTCCGTGAATTTCAATGATACTAATGCACTTTAGTCTAAGCTAGAACTTTCTAGATCTCTCTCTTAAGTGTGTTTATTGCTCTCAGTTTCTTTGTCGCTCATTGACTCCTCTCTCTCACTATTCTCATCTTTTCTTTTCAAAACTCTCACTTTCAATTAAACATTGATCCTTTTCACTCAAACACTCACTTTCTTTAAGTACACATTACCCTCTACAACAGCATACTCAACAAATTCTTCCGTCTCTGGCTCTGAAGAAGAATGAGAGATAGGCATAGAAGAAATCCTCTTTTTATGTCGATCTATGATATCCTTCTTGAAATCAGAAACTTTGACTTTTGTCTGATCCTCAAATTTTGCTCCTTTGGAATGCGAAGTAGCTATAAATTGTTGCATATACTCCATATCAATGGCCAATTTGACCAAATCCCCCAAGACCACATAACAGTAACATTGTACTTTATCTGCAAGTTCTTCGCGTAATCCAAACAAAAATCATTTCATAAGAACCTCAAGACTCCTTTTAATATTGTTATTGTCCATCAAATATAGAAACTCCTTGTGGTACTCCATCACTAATTGTGAACCTTGTTGTAACTTACACAATTTTTAAAAAATTTATTGTGGCGTGATGATGGCACAACTCAATTCCTCATGTGGTATGATGATGGCACAAATTGGTTTCTCATGATTTTCTTCATCTTCTTCCAGTTGCAAATTTGGCTCTTTCTGTACCATCTTAAAGACCTTCCTAATTCAGTCCACCATATATAGGCATCATAAAAAAAATTGGCTTGTACCAGTCAAACCTTCTTTTCTTCCGAAAGGATGCAATTTGCAAAAGTCGACTCTACCTTCCTTTCCCATCCAAAATAAGCTCCAGGATCATTCCTCCCATTAAATGCAAGGATTTGTGACGAATCTATATTTGATGATAAAATTTAGTTTGATTTGAGCGGATTTCATCATATAAACCCACATTTATTCACCTAAATAGCATGCTTTTGTGTTCTCTCCCTAAATTGAGCTTAATTATGAAAACATGCTATTTTGTGCTTAATTTAACCAATTTTATTCTACTTTCATTCCATTCAATGCCTTGATGGTTTTGATGAGTGATTTCAGGTATAATAGGTTGGAATGGCTTGATGAGAGTAGAGGAGAAGCATGCAATAGAGAGAAAACATAAAGAAATCAAAGGAGGAGCACACAACCATGTCTGCGTACGCACAAATTAGCACACGTGACTCACTTAAAGGAAAATGTTGGGGCAATTTTTGGGCCTCCATAGCCCAGTTTTGGACTTTCTGAAGCTGATTTAGTGCTATATCAAAAGGGCATCATTCCATATCAAGTGGAGGGCAATTAAGGAAGATTAGAAACATGCTTTAGGTCATATTCTAGAGAGAGAAGCTCTCCATTCTCTTTAGCATTAGGGTAGATTAGGTTAGTTCTCTCTTATATTTAGGTTTAATTCTTGTTTTCATTTAGTTTTTCTTACAATTTATTGTTATTGCACCTTTGTTCTTTACTTTTATTTGTTATTTCCTTTCTTTTTTTCCTTTATGTTTATGACACTTTGTTACTTTTGATTTCAATTAATGAAATTCATATTTAATGTTTTCTATTGTTTAATTTAGTTGTTATTATTATTTTCTTGTGATTGGTAGTTGTAGAATTTATTATTTCTTATTATTTTACCATGCTTTCCTTTTATGCCTTCCAAGTGTTTGATAAAATGCTTGGTTGGATTTTTGCCTAGTTTTTCACACTCTTGGTTGGAAAATTGGGTAATTGGGTGAACTTGAGTGGTGGATGTCCATTCTACATTGTGTGAGGATTGTTAGTTGATTTGGTTTCCACTAACTCTAAGCCTTCCCTTAATAGAGTTGGCTAGGACTTGTAGATTAAGATCAATTATGCCCTTTTGACTTATTCTCGATGTTAGGATAGACTAATTGGGACTAATTCTACACAATTACCATGTTTGTGGTCCATAACAAGGATAGGAAGTCTCAATTCTCCAATTCTTTCCAAGAGCCCTTTTTGCCATTTAATTTTCATTTTTATTGCTTTTTATTTGCTTTCCATTTAATTACTTGCCATTTTAATTTCTTACCTGTTGCAATCAAATCCCCCAAATCCCCCATAGCCAATAATTCAGCACTCAATTTGCAACTCCTAGGGAAGACGACCCAGGACTTAAAACTCCCTGTTATTTTGTATTGATTATAAGACCTTTGATTTTAAAATTTGATTGTTGGCCAATTGTTAGATTTGGACTATACTTGCAACGGAGACATTCTATGTTTTGTGAAAATCCTAACCCACTTTAGGTCATCCATCAAATTTTTTGGCGCCGTTGCCGGGGAGTTGCAATGGTGTTATATTATGAATATTGTGAATATTGTGAATATTGTTTTGTGAATATTGTGAATATCTTGCTTTTTGTTTGTTTTCGTGATTTTTTTTGTATAAAAGGTTAATTTTGGGATCTCATAGCTTGTTGGAAACTCCATCGATGCTTGGTACAATCAATTGAGAACTTTGGAGATTCAAGCATTGTTGGAAGCTCCAAGATCAATATAAGCACAAGCCTTCTTGATTAGATCTCCCCATAATTGTAACTTAAGGACAATAAATCAAAGTGCTAGGTGGGAGACACCCCACCATGGTAACATCTTTCTTAACCTTTCTCTTTGTTTATAGTCTTGGTTTATTGCATTTTTTGTGTATCTTGGTTAGCTTAGGATGAGTTTAATCTTTGCGTTAGATAGGTTAATTTGCATTTTGGGTCATGAAATTTTAAATGTTTGTATGATTGGGGTTGAAATTTTGATTGAGCTAAGGTTTAGTACCTTTGAATTTGAGAAAAAATTTTGGAAAAACAGGGCATCCACCCTTGTGCGTCCGAACACAATCTCCATATTTCACGTTCTGTGCATGCGCACCCACCTGTGCGTACTCACACTAGCCTGTGCGCCCTCTATTGAGAGCGCTCACATGCCTTGTGCGTGCGAATCTCCCTTTGTTTAGCGCTCTGTGCGTGCGCATCGTCTTGTGCGTGCACACACTCACCCTTTTTTGTGCATTGCATGCGTACACACCTACTTGTGCGTACGCACACTTTCTTGCACTCCCTTTGGTGGGAGCACTGGCACAGCCTGTGCGTATGAAACCCTGCCACTTTTTGCTTCTGTGCGTGCGCACGGACATGTGTGCGCACGCACCCACGACCCTTTCCCAAGTTAAAAAAAAAGAGTGTTTTGTGCGTACGCACAAGCTTGTGCACACGCACACTTCTTAATCCCCTCCCTATTCAGAGCGTTCGCACACTCTTGTGTGAGCGGACACCTTCCATTTTTCACCTTATGTGCGTGCGCACACATGTCTGTGCATACGCACAAGTTCTGTTTTGGGTAGCATTTTTATTGCACTTTGAGTGAAGCCCTAACACACTTACACCCTCCCCCCTCCACCCCTCTCTTCTCTTGCTTTTGACCTATATTCGACTTATTCTTGTTATTTTTGTTTGCAACTCATTTTTATTTTAGTAATTATATTAGTTTTGGTTTGGTTGCTTGTTAATTAAATAAGTTGCAAGTGTTTGCTTGATGTTGATTGGGTTGCTTCTTGCTTGGAATTTGGTTTTATTTTTTATGAATACATGCACTAAGCATTAAGTCCTTGTTTGATTGCCTAAATAAATTTTGAGTTTGATTCATATGTTGTAGCTATCATATGTGTTAGACTATATCCTTGTTTGGAAACTTAATTATGAATTATGCACCTTTACTTTAGTGAATTGAATTGAATTACTTGTTCATCATGGCTTGCAAATCATAATCACATTACAAGATACTTATTTGTTTTTAATGATTTGCATTTGTTTGAGTGACTTGGCTTGATATTTATCAACCTTATCACTTTTTGCAACAAGTATCTTTACCATGTGACTATTTCATTATGTTTCAAGATGAATAATTAGTTTTCCTTTCATCATTGAATTGTTTATTGTCGATTGTGCTGCGCCTTCACTTGCGCAATTTCAATAACCAATATGTTATATATTCAATTTACTTTAGTTGTGGTTACCTAGGATGGTCTATGCCTTTACTCTTGCTTATTCTTTACTTGCAACCTAGGCCACTTAATTAAGGTACATGCTATTTCTTTTGATTATGTGGTTACCGATTTTACGCGGCCAATGTGTGTTTTTTAAACCGTGCACACTTAGAATACACACATTGTCTTCTATCATACCACACTCATATGAATTCTTCCTCAATTCTTACTTATTTTCTTTCTACAGCAGCTCAAGCTCCGGTGCCCACCAGCTGAAGGTAGAGCCTCACATCTCTTCACTGATGTGTGGAAAACGATCCAACACAAAACTCACCGGCAAGTGTACCGGGTCGCATCAAGTAATAAAACTCACGCGAGTGAGGTCGATCCCACAGGGATTGAAGGATTGAGCAATTTTAGTTTAGTGGTTGATTTAGTCAAACGAATCAAGTATTGGTTGAGTGATTTTGTATCCAACAGTAAGTAAACAGCAGAAAATGTAAAGGGAGAGGGATGAATTGCAGAAATTAAAGAGAACTGAAAGTAATGGTGCTGAATCTTAAAGAACAAGAAATTAAATGACTGAAACTTAAAGTGCAAGAAATGTAAAGGAGAGCATCAATACTTAGGATGATTTGGTGAGCAAGTTTCTTGCCAAATTTTATCCCCCTCAAAGGATCATAAGATTAAAGACTGAGGTGCAGACATTCACTCAAATGGATGCTGAAAATTTATATGAAGCATGGGAAAGATATAAGGCACTGCTGAGGAAATGTCCACCAGAGATGTTCACTGAGTGAGACAAGCTGCAGAACTTCTATGAGGGACTTACTCTGAAGGCTCAAGAAGCACTTGATCATTCAGCCGAAGGCTCATTAAAACTCATGAAAACTACAGAAGAAGCTCAAAATCTCATTGATATGGTGGCTAACAACCAATATTTCTTTGCTCACCACAGGCAACGCCAACCATCACAAAGGAGAGGAGTAATGGAGTTGGAAGGAGTGGATTCAATCTTAGCTCAAAACAAAATGATGCAGCAGCAGATTCAACAACAATTTGAGCAAATGGCCAAAAGAATTGATGGCCTGCAAGTTGCATCAGTGAGTGCCACACCCAACTCCAACCATTATCCATCTAATACCCAACCAACTAACCAAAACACTTACCATCATCCATCAACACCCCAAAGCCAACCAATCTCACAAGACTCTCAGAGGATTACTAATCTAGAGATGCTCATGGAAAAGATGATGAAGAACCAAGAATTGACAACAAAGAACCAAGAAGCCTCCATGAAGAGCCTAGAAAGGTAGATTGGACAAATCTCCAAGCAGATTTCTGTTGAAAACCATCAAGCTCACTACCAAGTGACACCATTCCTAATCCAAAAGAGGAGTGCAAGGTAATACAATTAAGGAGTGGAAAAATCCTGCTGCAAAGCTGTGCAATTAAGGAGTGGAAAGACATTGGTAGATAGCAACAAAGGGGCAACCAAGAAGCTCATGGAGTGTGACAAAGAACCAACAGAGGAAGATGGAGCTAACAACAAGGACATAACAAGCAAGAATGTCTCAGAAAAGCTCATAGATGAGAACAACCAACCACAGAATTTGAAGAAGGAAAAGCAGATCATGGAAGAACCAAATCCAAGACAACATCAAGTGGAGAAGAGCTTGACACCTCCACTGCCTTATCCCCAAAGGTTCCACAATGAGGTTAAGGACCAACACTTTTCTAAATTCCTTGAGATTTTCAAGAAGCTAGAAATCAACATACCCTTGGCTGAAGCATTGGAGCAAATGCCTCTGTATGCCAAGTTCTTAAAAGAGCTTATTAACAAGAAAAGGAGTTGGATTGAAAAAAGAGACTGTGCTGCTCACTGAAGAATGCAGTGCATTAATCAGAAAAGGGCTCCCTCCCAAGCTTGAAGATCCTGGAGGTTTCTTCCTACCTTGCACTATTGGAAGCCTATGTATCAACAAGGGAATGTGTGACTTAGGAGCAAGTATAAATCTAATTCCATCTTCTTTAGTGAAAAAGCTTGGCATAGGAGAAGTGAAACCAATACAGATGTCCTTGGAATTGGTGGACCAATCAGTGGTGTATCCTAAAGGGTTGATTAAAAACCTTTTAGTTAAGGTTGACAAGTTCATCTTTCCTGCAGACTTTGTGATCCTAGATTCAACAGAGAATGAGAATGACTCCATAATATTTGGTCGACCATTTTTGGCCACTGCTAGAGCCATTGTAGATATAGAGCAGGGAGAGCTAACCCTCAGGATGCATGAAGAAAGTATCACCCTGAAAGTATTTCCAGAATCACAAAGTAAAGAAAAAACAAGCAAGACAAGTAATGACTTTCTTCCAGGGCAAGCAACCAACAACACAGTAGAATAGAAAAATGAGCAGGTGCAAGAAGGAGAAGGAATTCAAAAAGAAGTCGAGATAATAAACAAACAGGAAGGTATCACAACTCAAGTCACTGTCAAGGGAGAAAGATCAACAAGAAAAAAAAAGATGAAGAACAAGAAGAAGGCTTACAAAGGGTGGAAAAATAAGAAAATCCTAACTGAAGGATTTTCCAAAGGTGACAAGGTGCAACTAGTATAGCAACAGCTGGGAACAGAAGATCATTACACTGTCAACCAAGTACTCTCTCTGGAGCATATTGAAATTGAGCATCAAGGCACACAGAGAAAGCTTACAGTGAGAGGAGACAAATTGAGACACCACCAGCATCACCCACCCTAAAGGGAGTTCAATGTCAAGCTAGTGACAATAAAAGAGCGCTTCATGGAAGGCAACCCATGATTTAAGATTTCTGTCTTTTCTTTTATCCAATAAGCTATGATCACCTGCGCATGATTTTGAACTTTCATATTTGATAAATGCATACATTATTTTAGAGCATAAGTCAGACTTCTAAGTTTGGTGTACCTTACGGCACACCCAATATTTACTTTTCAAAAGAAAGGGGGTTATTCTTAGAACATATGTAAAATCATTTTGATGAAGCATATGACCAAACACTAAGTTTGGTGTCTGCATATGTAACACTGTTCAGCAGATCATTTCCTATTCATGGAATCAAAACCATACAGAAAGGGATCATGCATCATTATTTTTTTTTTTTTGAAATATAAAATACATCAATTGTGAAGAATGGTTTGCATTGCTAAGCCATCCCCTCAATAAGAGATAAGTTTGGTGTTCACCAACTTTTAGCATCTCTAATTAAGGGACACAATTGATCACTAAAAAAAGAAAAAAAGAAAAAAAAATAATAATAAACAAAACAAAACAACTTTCTTCTTTATTGCAAATCACTTGCCAACGTCTATATTAATGTTCTAAGGCTAGCTGTTTTGGTTTATTTAGGAGGAAGAGATTGCGACAAATGCAAGGAGAGGCCACGGCTAGGACAAGCTAAGTGAGGAATGGTCACATGTGCCTAGAGAAATGCGCTCCTTGGGAAGCAGAATTTGCATGCATGCATCATCGAACACCTAAATGCATGCAACCAATGAGAAGAGAATCCTCGTCAAAGCCTCAACAAGGCATGCAGACCGTTCAATCCATGAACCTTCTATATGATCAACTCAATCTCAACCCTTCATGAGCACCAACGAACTCCTTCCTCATTCATTATGGTTTTGTTAGAAAGTTTGAAGAATTTGCCTATAAATAGCCGTTAGCACTAAATGGCTTAAACATTCATACAAACCACTTTCACTTGTAAACCATAATCTCCTCTACTCCCGAAACTAAAGCCAACAATTCTTTTCTATTGCACAACAAAATAGAGCATCATCCCAAACACAACACATTCTTCTCTTACTTCCATTTTTCCCTCCTTTTCACTTCAAATCTAATGGCCTCCTCAAGTTCAAAAAGAAGGTCAGGAAAGGAACCAATGGTGACCGAGCCTCCATCATATGATACAAGAAAATTTAGGTCCCAGTTCCATGAAGGGAGATATCATAGATTCATGAAGACAAAGAATGTTATCTATGAGAAGGGCCTTGAGTTGAAGGACGGGGAATACCCCATCATGAGGCAAATCACTAAAGAAAGAAGGTGGGAACTTTTATTTGCTCCTCTCGTTGACATCAGTGCAGTCATGATCAGGGAGTTCTATGCAAATGCTGTAAAAGAGAACAAAGATAGTGTCCC
>NC_029777.3:59262464-59265408 GCF_000817695.3 Arachis duranensis
TCTTGGGTCACAATCAAACGAGCACTTTTGACATACTGCATCCTACATTTAGGTGAAGTCAACCTCGCACAACTCATAGCCGACAGTATTCAAGAGATGGCTAACAGCACAAGTAAATCAAGTGGTCTTGGACATCCAAGTACCATCCTTAGGCTATGCAACAAAGCTGGAGTGATCTTTGAAGATGAGGACACAGAAAAAGTGAAAAAGGGGAAAGGAATCACCAAGAAAAGTATGGAAGGAATGAATGAAGACGATGATCAAGAGGGGGTGGTAGCTCCCAGACAAAGGAGATCACAAAGAGAGGAAGGACGAAATCAAGCTCATGGTGCCATAGACATGAGCCAGCTACAAAGAACAATTGAAGAGCTATCTCAGCAACTCATGCAAGCTCAACAAGACCAAAATCAGGGGCACCAAGAGCAATATCTAGAGCCCCATCCAGAGTTTAGGGAGCAATATTTGAGGGATAAAGAGGAACGAGAAGCTTGGCAGCGTCAAATGGAGGAGAAGAAAGAAAGATGGCAACAACAAATGATGACTCAGCAGCAAGAATTTCAAGCACAGATTCTTGAAGGACAAAAAGAGCAATACAAAAAATTCAAAGAGTCATATGACAAGCTGTATTTTAGTCAAGCTAAAGCAGGGGAATATAGTCACAACCTGTATCAATGGAAGAATGTTCATCATACCATGGGAGAAGTTAGATACGTACAAAGAATGGAGAATGATGAAAACATGCAAGCAAGGTTGGAGTACTTAACCCACAATTTGCCAACACTCAATCCTGAGATCAAGCCATTTGAGCAATGCCCTGAATTTAATCCACAGATCAAGCCATTTGAGCAATGCCCTAAATTTGAAGCCAAGCAAAAAGCAAGGTCTTATCATTATACAGAGTTAACACTTAACAGATTGGAAGAAGTTGGACTCTCAGGGCTCTTAGATTCTGTCTGGGATAGAAGATGCCCTGGTGAAGAAGTCCGAGACTACTCCAAGCTAGGGAAGAAAAAGAAGAAAAAGGGAGAATCAAGCAGCAGCCACAATCATTAGAAGGTGGCAAAGTTCTTTCATACTTCTTCCTTCATACCCTTAATAAGGAGATGCATGTCTGAAACATGATATGCCTCCATTGTTTATTTCTTTTACTTCGTGCATTTTTTTTATTTTATTTTTCTTTGTCACTTAATAAATAGCTAGAGAAATGCTAAATCTGAATTCTGCTTGTCATCCATCACCTAGTTGAATTTTGTTATGTTTCCCATATGCTTGAATAAAAGAGAATTGTTTGAATTGGAAAGTAAATATCCAATGTTGCATGAGTTAGAATGGAAGTTAATGGTGGTGTATGTGTTTGATTTAATGCATAGCTCATGAAATAATTGTTGCATAGTATCATTTTCATTGAAGTGTGAGCTAGCTTGCTGTTATAAAGGTTCTTATCAATAAAGAAAAAGCCCTTGAGAACAAAAATAAAACAGAAAGAAAAGGAAGTAGAAAAAGCCAATGTGGTAAGAAAAACAAAGAATAAAGGCTGGACACCAATAGCTTGGACCCTAGGACACATGCCTGTGGTGTTCTTGTACTAGGATATGCTTGGATAAGTAAATTCTGAGGGGTATTTCAAAACCCGGTCACTTAGATCAACTGATTTGGGATGGCCAATTGAAAGTCCACAATAAGGAGCAACTTAGATACAGAACATTTAGTTATCCAAAGAGATGCTGGGCATCAATGATCCTAGGAGAGTGAGCCATGTGTCTGTGGTGGAAAGATGTTGAGTAAAAATAAAGCCAAAGGCTACTACTGCAACATTTAACACCAAGCCTTTAAAGAATAATAAGCTTGTTAAGCAAAATGAGAAAAGAAAAGTTAGCAAGGGAGTAATTAAAGAGTAAACCTTATAACAGCAAGCTTAGTAAACCTTTGAGGAAAGATGTATATTATGTAACAGCAAACAATAACTTGGGTTGTCATTGTCTGCATAAAAACTCCATAAATCAAGTTCTGCTATATGCCTAATAAGGATATACTCCATAAATCAAGTTCTGCTACATGCCTAATAAGGATATAATTGCTCTCCTTGTTCATTTCATTTTCTCTTAGTTTTGATGCTTGCTTGGGGACAAGCAAGATTTAAGTTTGGTGTTGTGATGACAAGTCATCATATACCCATTTTTCAAGCTAATTTCACTTGTTTTATTAGTCTTTATGCACTTTCTTGCATCATAAGTAAGTGATTTAGAATGAAAATGCATAACTTCTTTAAATCAAGCAACTACCATTAAATTGATGCTAAATCATGAGGTTTGAGCAAGAATTAATTGATTTTTAATGAATTATAAACCTTGTGAATTTAGAGATACTTTTAGTGGTTGTTTTGGTTTCTTGTAGGAGAAGAAAGAAAGAAAAAAGGAAAAACGTGGCTTGAGAAAGCGTGGCCCAAGGAGAAAAGAGTGTGGCGCATGGAAGGGAGGAAGCAAACATTACCCTCCACAAGGGCACACTGCCCTCCAGGAGGGCAACATAATGAAACAAGCTTTGAGAAGCAACATTGCCCTACCCACAACAAGGGCGGAGCACAATTTGATGCCAAGTACCAAAGGAACAAAAACTCTGCCCTGCCCTCCTCAAGAGCAATATCGGGCTCATCAGAGAAATAAATTCAAGGAAAAAGCTTACCAATGCTTGCCACAAGGATCGAACTCGGCACCATGAGGAAGCAAGGAACTAGGCCTTACTTTGGTGCCAAGAAAACCAAGGAAAAGAAGTAGCGTATGCCTCCACCGAGTTTCGAACGCGAGGCTTCACTTTTGGAAACATTGCCCTGCCCTCCGCGAGGGTAGGGCAGCATTTGGTGATGCACGGCCAGCGCACAAGAGTTGGCGCACCAAGGGAGTCTCGGCAGCAGCAGCACGCACGGGCAGCAGAATCTGGCGCACCA
>NC_029777.3:59265559-59286137 GCF_000817695.3 Arachis duranensis
ACCTCCTGGAAGCCAATTTTTCATGGGCTGAAAATTGGATTAAAAATCCAATTTAATTTATTTCTTCACCAAATCAAAAGCCCATCCAAATCCCAAGATCCAAGAATAGAAAGTGTATAAATAGGAGATAGTTTGATGTAATTAGTACCTTTCTTTTGAGCTTTTGAACTTTTACTTTACTTTGAGCTTTTGAACCTTCTTTTGATTTTTGAGACTTCATTGAGAGCTAGGCACTGAGATTTCAGAGAATTGGGGAGGAGAATTGATCTCTCTTCTTCCTCGTTCTTATTTGAGCATTTTTACTTTTCTTGTTTGAGTCTTGGGTGTGAAGAATTGAGGAATTTTTGTCTCAATCTCCATTCAAGATCTCTTTAATTTCTCTTCTACATAATTGAGTTCAATTACATTTCCTTTACTGCTTCTTCTTTAATTTCTCGTTAATTGCTTTGTGAACTTGGATCTGGGAAGGCAATTGAGATCTAGACTTTGCTATCTAGTCTCTGGAGTCCTGAGATCCCATTTTCCTTTTTGGTTCTTCTGTGAACCTTTGCTGCAATTAAATTTCATTTCCTGCTTGAATTCTAGTTACTTCCAATTCATCTTTTACTTTATTAATTGCTGCAATTTAATTTCCCTTGCTTAAATCCTGAATTCCCAATCCTCAATTCCCTTTTTCCATTCAAGCAATTTATATTTCTTGCACTTTAAGTTACTGCAATTTACATTTCTTGCACTTTAAGTTTCAGTCATTTAATTTCTTATTCTTTAAGATTCAGCACCTTTACTTTCAGTTCTCTTTAATTTCTGCAATCCATCCATCTCCCTTTACATTTCCTGCTATTTACTTACTGTTGGATACAAAATCACTCAACCAATACTTGATTCGCTTGACTAAATCAACCACTAAACTAAAATTGCTCAATCCTTCAATTCCTGTGGGATCGACCTCACTCCCGTGAGTTTTATTACTTGATGCGACCCGGTACACTTGCCGGTGAGTTTTGTGTTGGATCGTTTTCCACACATCAGCAGTAACTTAAAGTGCAAGAAATATAAATTGCTTGAATGGAAAGGGGAGTTGAGGATTAGGAATTCAGAATTTAAGCAAGGGAAATTAAATTGCACCAATTAATAAAGCAGAAGATGAATTGGAAGTAACTAGAATTCAAACAGGAAATGAAATTAAATTGCAACAGGGGTTCACAGAAGAACCAAAAAGGAAAATGGGATCTCAGGACTCTAGAGACTAGATAGCAAAGCCTAGATCTCAATTGCCTTCCCGGATCCAAGTTCACAAAGCAATTAACAAGAAATTAAAGAAGAAGCAGTAAAGGAAATGAAATTGAACTCAATTATACAGTAGAGAAATTAAAGAGATCTTGAATGGAGATTGAGACAGAAATTCCTCAATTCTTCACACCCAAGACTCAAACAAGAAAAGTAAAAATGCTCAAGCAAGAACGAGGAAGAAGAGAGATCAATTCTCCTCCCCAATTCTTTGAAATCTCAGTGCCTAGCTCTCAATCCCATCTCAAAAATCAAAAGAAGGTTTTAAAAGTCAAAAGTAAAGAAAAGCTCAAAAGGTCCTAATTACATCAAACTATCTTCTATTTATACACTTTCTATTTTTGGATTTTGGAATTTGGATGGGCTTTTGATTTGGTGAAGAATTGAATTAAATTGGATTTTTTTATCCAATTTCAGCCCATGAGAAAAGTGGTTTCCAGGAGGCTGCCCTGCCCTTGTGGAGGGCAGGGCAGGAAATGGTGCATGCGGCCTCGTGCGTGCGTGCTTGGTGAGAGTGATGCTGCAGGATGCTACCCTGCCCTTGTGGAGGGCAGGGCAGAGTTGCCATGGTGCGCCAAGCTGCCCGTGCGTGCTTCTGGCCGAGCCAAAATGCTGCACCATGCACCAAGAAATGCTGCCCTGCCCTTGTGGAGGGCAGGGCAGTGTGCATCATGGTGCGTTTGAAATATTTCGCGTGCCAAATCTTGGACATCATCAGGGTAGCGCTCAAGTGGTGCAGCTTCCTTGCTTTCTTAGTGAAGCCTCCGTGTTCGAGACTGGCTGGGAGCATTTCGGCCAATTTTTGGCTTATTTTCATTGTGCTTGAGCGCTCCCCCACTCCCCCTTGCTCATGAGTTCGAACCTTGTGGCAAGCATTGGTAAGCTTTTTCCTTGAATTTATTCCTTTGATGAGCCCGATATTGCCCTTGAGGAGGGAGGGCAGAGTTTTTGCTCTCCTTGATCCTTGGCATCAATTTGTGCTCCGCCCTTGAGGAGGACAGGGCAATGTTGCTGAAGCTTGGTTCACTATGCTGCTCTCCTGGAGGGCAGTGTGCCCTTGTGGAGGGCAGTGTTTGCTTCCTCCTTCTATGTTGCACCACACTTCTCCTCCCATGGTCACACTTCTTAAGCCACGTTTTTCTTCTTTTCTTCATTGCTTCACCTACAAGAAACCAAAATAACCACTCAAAGTATCTCTAAACTCATAATGTTTATAATTCATTAAAAATCAATTAATTCTTGCTTAAACCTCATGATTTAGCATCAATTTAATGGTGGTTTCTTGATTTAAAGAAGTTGTGCATTTTCATTCCAAATCACTTACTTAGGATACAAGAAAGTGCATAAAGACTAATAAAACAAGTGAAATTAGCTTGAAAAATGGGTATATGATGACTTGTCATCACAACACCAAACTTAAATCTTGCTTGTCCCCAAGCAAGCATCAAAATTAAGAGGAAATGAAATGAAAAAGAAGAGCAAACATTTCCTTATTAGGCATATAGTAGAACTTGGTTCATGGAGTTTCATGCAGATCAATAGTAGTTCATTTATTACTTGCTGTCATAACAAACAATGTCTTCTAAAGGGTTCACCAAGGTTGTTGCTATAACACATTACTTTTTAATTATTTCCCTTGTTAGCTTTTTCTTCTTTCTTTTGCATTAGAGAGCTTATTATTTATTGAAGGCTTGGTGGCAAATGTTGCAGCAGCCTTTGGCTTTATTTTTGGCTCAACATTTCTTCACCACAGACACATGGCTCACCATTTTCTCCTAGGATCATTGATGCCCAGCATCTTTTTGGATAACTAAATGCTTTGTAACTAGGTTGCTCTTTATTGTGGACTTTCAATTAGCCATCCCAAATCAGTTGATCTAAGTGGTCAGGTTTTGAAATACCCCTTAGAATTTACTTGTCCAAGCATATCCTAGTACAAGAACACCACAGGCATGTGTCCTAGGGTCCAAGCTATTGGTGCCTAGCCTTATTCTTTGTTTCTTTGCCAGCTTTTGGCTTTTTCTTTTTCCTTTTCTTTTGATTTTGCTTTATTTCCAAGGGATTTTCATTGATTGAAGGGTCATAGCAGCAAACTAGCTTAAGCTTCGAGTAACATGTCATTATGCAGCAATTATTCTATGAGCTAACAATTGAATCAAACACCTACCACCACTAACTTCTATTCTAACTTATGCAACATTAGATGTTTACTTTCTAGTTCAACCAATTCTCTTTTATTCAAGCATATGGGAAACAAAACAAAATTTAAGCTGAGTAATGAATGACAAGTATCATGCAGATAAGCATACTTAACAAACAATTCCACTTGCAACCAGATAAACACCTTAGCAGGACATATAAGGGCTCCCAGATTCAAAACAATTTATAGCAGCAAGGATTAAGTTTAGATACAACCTTTGAAGTTGCAGCCCTTTGATTCTTCCTTCTATTGTATCCCCTTTTGAGTCACAATGCAAACTGTCTTCAATTGTTGGCTAATTTCCTGCATTATTCTCAAAAGTTGCTTGCTTCTCAAGCCCTTAAGTGCATGGTTAGTCTAAAAATGATTATGGCTTTTTGAACTTACTTTGGTGTGTGAACACCAAACTTAGTTCCTTGCCACTATTTTTCATGCATCAACTTAACCATATGTGAAATCTTGTGTCCTTGCTAAAGGTTATGGAATTAAAACTAGAAAGCAGTTAAATAGTTGGATAAGTTGTTTGATTGCTTGGAGCTAGCATTATGCAGGAGGTGAGAATGTTCTTTTAAGTGAGATTTTGGTGGAACACCAAACTTAGGTTTTTAAATGAGATTTTTGGTAGAACACCAAACTTAGAATCTTTCATTCTCCCTTAAATTGTTTTGGTGTGTAACACCAAACTTAGCTCCTTGCAATGCATACCAATTATTCAACATTTTTATTGAAAAAGCTATGAAAAGAAAACTACCTCAGGTTGGGTTGCCTCCCAACAAGCGCTCTTTTATTGTCACTAGCTTGACATTGAACTTCCTTTAGGGCGGGTGATGCTGGTGGTGTCTCAATTTGTCCCCTCTCACTGTAAGCTTTCTCTGTGTGCCTTAATGCTCAATTTCAATGTGCTCGAGAGAGAGAGTACTTGGTTAACAGTGTAGTGGTCTTCTGCTCCCAACTGTTGATATACTAATTGTACCTTGTCACCTTTGGAAAATCCTTCAGTTGGGATTTTTTTGTTCTTCCACCCTTTGTAAACTTTCTTCTTGTTTTTCTTCCTTTTCCTTGTCAGTCTTTCTTCCTTAACAGTGGCTTTAGTTGTGACATTTCCCTTATTGTTTATTATCCCAGCTTCTTTTTGAATTCCTTTTCCTCCTTGTTCTTGCTCATCCTTCTGTTCTACTGTGTTGTTGGTTACTTGCCTTAGAAAATATTCACTACTTGTTTTGCTTGTCCCTTCATCAGTTTGTGGTTCTGGGAACACCTTCAGGGTGATGCTTTCCTCATACATCCTGAGGGTTAGCTCTCCCTCCCCTACATCTATGATCGCTCTAGCAGTGGCTAAAAATGGTCGACCAAGTATTATGGAGTCATTCTCTTTTTCTGCTGAATCCAGGATCACAAAGTCTGTAGGAAAAATGAACTTGTCGACCTTAACTAAAAGGTTTTCAATCACTCCTTTGGGATGTACCACTGATTGATCCACCAGTTCTAAGGAAATTTGTGTTGGCTTCATTTTTCCTATGCCAAGCTTATTTACTAAAGAGGATGGAATCATCTATGCCAAGCTTCTTTACTAAAGAGGATGGAATCAGATTTATGCTTGCTCCTAAGTCACACATCCCCTTGTCGATGAATAGATTTCCAATGGTGCAAGGTAGGAAGAAACTTCCTGGATCTTCAAGTTTGGCAGGGAGCCCCTTCCTGATTAGTGCACTGCATTCTTCAGTGAGCAGCACAGTCTCTTTCTCATTCCAACTCCTTTTCTTGTTGATGAGTTCTTTTAAGAATTTGGCATACAAGGGCATTTGTTCCAGTGCCTCAGCCAAGGAAATGTTGATCTCTAACTTCTTGAAAGTCTCAAGAAATTTAGAAAAGTGTTGGTCCTTAATCTCTTTGTGGAATCTTTGGGGATAAGGCAGTGGAGGTGTCAAGCTTTTCTCCACTTGATGTTGTCTTGGGTTTAGTTCTTCCATGATCTGCTTTCCTTTCTTTAAATTCTGTGGTTGATTGTTCTCTTCTGTGAGCCTTTCTGGAACATTCTTACTTGTTATGTCATTGTTGTTAGCTTTATCTTTCTCTGTTGGTTCTTTGTCACTCTCCATGAACTTCTTGATTGCCCCTTTGTTACTATCTACCAATGTCTTCCCACTCCTTAGTTGTACAGCTTTGCATTCTTCTTTTGGATTAGGAATGGTATCACTTGGTAGTGAGCTTGAAGGTCTCTCAATAGAAATCTGCTTGGAGATTTGCCCAATCTGCCTTTCTAGGCTCTTCATGGAAGCTTCTTGGTTCTTTGTTATCAATTCTTGGTTCTTCATCATCTTTTCCATGAGCATCTCCAGATTAGTAATCCTTTGAGAGTCTTGTGAGATTGGTTGGTTTTGGGGTGTTGATGGATGATGGTAAGTGATTTGGTTAGTTGGTTGGTTATTGGATGGATAGTGGTTGGGATTGGGGTAATTATTTTGGGGTTTTCTGTAAAAGTTTTGGTTAGTTGGCTGCTGGTTGTGATTTTGGTTGTTTCTTGGAGTGTTTTGAGCTGAGTTTCTTTGCCATGGTTGTTGGTTTTGGTTGTGGTTGTCTCCCCACCTAAGGCTTGGGTGGTTCTTCCAAAATGGATTGTAGGTGTCACCATACACTTCATTTGATCCAGAAATTTGGTTGTTCATATAGTGCACTTGCTCTTGTTGCTGTTCTTCTTGGTTCTCTTCATTCTGCCCCCAAGGGGTTGATGGTTGGCTTGTGGCACTCACTGATGCAACCTGAAGGCTATCAATCTTTTTGGCCATTTGCTCAAACTGTTGTTGAATTTGCTGCTGCATCATTTTGTTCTGAGCTAGGATTGAATCCACTCCTTCCAAATCCATTACTCCTCTCCTTTGTGATGGTTGGCGTTGCCTTTGGTGAGCAAAGAAATACTAGTTGTTAGCCACCATGTCAATGAGATTTTAAGCTTCCTCTGCAGTTTTCATGAGTTGTAACGAGCCTCCAGCTGAATGATCAAGTGCTTCCTGGGATTTCAATGTTAGGCCTTCATAGAAATTCTGCAACTTATTCCACTCAGTGAACATTTCAGGTGGACATTTCCTGATCAGAGCTTTGTATCTCTCCCATGCCTCATAGATGGGTTCAGCCTCCATTTGTGTGAATGTTTGTACCTCAGTCTTTAATCTAATGATCCTTTGAGGTGGGTAGAATTTGGCAAGGAACTTGGTTACCAAATCGTCCCAATTGTTGATGCTGTCTCTTGGGAAGGATTCCAACCATTGGGTAGCTTTATCTCTGAGAGAAAATGGAAAGAGCAGTAGCTTGTAGCTATCAGGATGCACTCCATTAGTTTTGACAGTGTCACAAATCCATAGGAAAGTAGACAAGTGTTGATTGGGGTCTTTAAGTGGTCCTCCTCCATATGAGCAATTATTTTGAACTAAATTGATAAGTTGTGCCTTTAGTTCAAAATTATTTGCATTAACGTTTGGAGTTAAAATGCTGCTTCCACAATGCCTTGGATTCGCAAATGTGTATGAGGCTAAAACTCTCCTCTGTGGAGGATTGTTGTTGTCATTGGCTGCTCCTCCTGGTGGATTGGTTGAATGTTCCTCCATGTCTTGAAATTCTTCTTCTGACTCCTCCTCTCCAATAATGTTTTTTCTCCTTTCAGCTCTTCTTAATCTCCTGAGGGTTCGTTCGTCTTGTTCATGAAAGGTGGATGTAGCTCTTCTTGTATCTGTCATACAAACAAAACACACGAAACACACAAAACCAATGACACTTCAATTTATTGCTAGAGTGAAGTTTTAGTTAGCTTAAACAAAAATTCAAACAGTTAGTGGGTTAGTTAAAAATTAAAGAAACAGAAAAGAAAAAGTGCTTGATCTAGACCTCCACTTCACTTAATCATTGTCAATCTATTTCAATCCCCGGCAACGGCGCCAAAAACTTGATGTGTGGAAAAAGGTCGATCCCACAGGGATTGAAGGATTGAGCAATTTTAGTTTAGTGGTTGATTTAGTCAAGCGAATCAAGTATTGTTTGAGTGGTTTATCATTAACAGAAACTAAATTGCTTAAAATGTAAAAGGAGAGGGATGAATTGCAGAAATTAAAGAGAACTGAAAGTAATGGTGCTGAATCTTAAAGAACAAGAAATTAAATGACTGAAACTTAAAGTGCAAGAAATGTAAATTGCAGTAACTTAAAGTGCAAGAAATATAAATTGCTTGAATGGAAAGGGGAGTTGAGGATTGGGAATTCAGAATTTAAGCAAGGGAAATTAAATTGCACCAATTAATAAAGTAGAAGATGAATTAGAAGTAACTAGAATTCAAACAGGAAATGAAATTAAATTGCAACAGGGGTTCACAGAAGAACCAAAAAGGAAAATGGGATCTCAGGACTCCAGAGACTAGATAGCAAAGCCTAGATCTCAATTGCCTTCCCAGATCCAAGCTCACAAAGCAATTAACAAGAAATTAAAAAAGAAGCAGTAAAGGAAATGAAATTAAACTCAATTATGCAGTAGAGAAATTAAAGAGATCTTGAATGGAGATTGAGACAGAAATTTCTCAATTCTTCACACCCAAGACTCAAACAAGAAAAGTAAAAATGCTCAAGCAAAAACGAGGAAGAAGAAAGATCAATTCTCCTCCCCAATTCTCTGAAATCTCAGTGCCCAAACTTAATAGAAAACCATAGTATAGACATAGATAGATAGCATTTTGCATAGTTGCATGCATATAAGTATTTGTATTGAGTAAGTTGCTTGCCCTTTTACCCTTCTCCTTTGAATGTGATTAGCATGAGGACATGCCATTGTTTAAGTGTGGGGAAATTGATGAATCCATATTTGATGATAAAATTTGGTTTGATTTGAGTAGATTTCATCATATAAACCCATATTTATTCACCTAAATATCTTGCTTTTGTGTTCTCTCCCTAAATTGAGCTTAATTGTGAAAACATGCTATTTTGTGCTTAATTTAACCAATTTTATTCCACTTTCATTTCATTTGATGCCTTGATAGTTTTGATGAGTGATTTAAGGTATAATAGGTTCGAATAGCTTGATAAGAGTGGAACAGAAGCATGCAATAAGGAAAAAACATGAAGAAATCAAAGGAGGAGCACACAGCCATGTGTGCATACGCACAACATCCTGTGCGTACACACAAGAGGAAAATTCAGCACGTGTGTGTACGCACACATCTGTGCGTACGGATGAATCAGCGCACGTGACTCACTTAAAGGAAAATTGTGGGGTGATTTATGGGCCTCCAGAGCCCAGTTTTGGACTTTCTGAAGCTGATTGAGTGCTATATCAAAGGGGCATCATTCCATATCAAGTGGGGTGCAATTAGGAATGATTAGAAACATGCTTTAGGTCATATTCTAGAGAGAGAAGCTCTCCATTCTCTCTATAATTAAGGTAGATTAGATTAGATCTCTCTTAGATTTAGGTTTAATTCTTGTTTTCATTTAGTTTTCCTTACCATTTATTGTTATTGCACCTTTGTTCTTTACTTCTATTTGTTATTTCCTTTCTTTTGTTCCTTTATGTTTATGACACTTTGTTACTTTTGATGTCAATTAATAAAATCCATGTTTTATGTTTCCTATTGTTTAATTTAGTTGTTATTATTGTTTTCTTGCAATTCGTAGTTGTAGAATTTATTGTTTCTTATTATTTTACCATGCTTTCTTTTTATGCCTTCCAAGTGTTTAAAATGTTTGGTTGGATTTTTGCCTAGTTTTTCACACTCTTGGTAGGAAAATTGGGTAATTGGGTGAACTTGAGTGGTGGATGTCCATTCTACATTGTGTGAGGATTGTTAGTTGATTTGGTTTCCACTAACTCTAAGCCTTCCATTAATAGAGTTGGCTAGGACTTGTGGATTGAGATCAATTATGTCCTTTTGACTTATTCTCGATGTTAGGATAGACTAATTGGGATTAATTATACACAATTACCATGTTTGTGGTTCATAACTAGGATAGGAAGTCTCAATTCCCCAATTCTTGCCAAGAGCCTTTTTCCCCATTTAATTTCCATTTTCATTACTTTTTACTTGCTTTCCATTTAAGTAATTGCCATTTTAATTTCTTGCCTCTTGCAATCGAAACCCCCAAATGTCGTGTAGCCAATAATTGAGCACTTCATTTACAACTCCTAGGAAAGACAACCTGGGGCTTAAAACTCCTGGTTGTTTTATATTGATTGTGACACTTTTGAATTAAAATTTGATTGATGGTCGATTGTTGGGTTGGGGCTATACTTGCAACGCCAATCTTATTTTGAGAAAAATTCTCAAACCTGCTCTAGGCCAATCATCAATTTGCAACCTAGAACCCTTTTTCGCATATGAGATTCATTCATTATCACTATCGTAATATTCAGGCATTTTTTTTACATCTTTTTTTTTTGTGGATTCTAAAGTGAATTTGCAGAAATAAAAAAGAAAAAAAACAAAGAGGCTAAACAAGACCCATATAACGTGTAGATAAATAAGAATTTACCTAAGACCTGTAATTGATACTAGATGATAAAAAATTATTAGAACAAAGGATAAAGGGATAAGAAAAAGATGGAGGAAAGACGGAACAGAAAAGACACAGCAAAAACATAAAGGATAGATAAGGATTTTCTTACTAGACCTCTAAGAAACATGTTCTTAACAACCTAGGTTACTAGAAGAGTTTTCTCTACTAGACCTTTGAAGAACCTGTCCTTGATAACCTAGATTAAAGGGATGAAAACTGAAAGAGACTAATACACAGAATCACCATATATAGTGTTGGATTCTTCAATCTTCTTCATGTAACAAGCGAAGCAAATCACTCACCTCACTTAATCACACTAAAAACATGCATAAAGCAACTTGAAAATTTTATCCATCAAAAATTCTGTAAGTTGTCTCACCAAAGGTGTTTAAATAGGCCCCTAATAAACTAGCTAAAAAATAAGATAAGATAATTTAAGTTAAATCTCCTAAAGATAAGATAACTAATTTAAATCAGATTTGATCTTATTGGATTAGATTATGTTTGATTTAAATTTTAAAATTCTAAACATATGATAATTAATTTAAATCAAATTTGATCTTATTAAATTAGATAAGATTTGATTTAAATTTAAAGTCCCTGAAAATACTACTAAGCAAATCAAAAGTAAATCAAATCTTCCAACAAACTCTAACAGCAGAATAAATCAAAATAAATGCCTAAAAATTTTGAAAATTAATAATAAATTATGCCTCTTATTGAATTTAAAAAGCATTATTGGGCTTCTTGTTATCTTGTCTTAGCCCAATAAGTCTTATGAGTTGTCGCCAATTCAGCATCATTATTTTTGAGACTGACTTTTAATCTTCTTGATATCCAAGATCGGCATAGTATAATTTTTCTAATATTTGGATCCTTGAATATGACAAAATTACTATTCTACTCATTAGTTCTAAAATGACGAAAATGCGCTTCTAACTACAAATCACTTGGTCAGAAATGTTTGAATTTTGAGAAGAAATTTGTTCTTGGATGATTATTTTTATAAACATAAATACAAAAGATTGGGAAAGGGTTGAAAATTTCTCTCAAAGACACTTTCTTATAAATTCCAATGGCCTTTTGTTTGTATTTAAATTTCTTTTTGAGTAGGTTTTCTTCCACATTTTTTTTTCAGATCTTTTTTTTTTTTTACTTTTGAGATATTTATTTGCAACTCTGAAATACAATGGAGTCTTTGATTTGTTTAACATTCTGAAATTCTGTAAAGTGTTTATGATCACATTATATGCTATAAAAGTTTACAATTTCCAAAAATATTTCTTGTTTCTGCATGCATGTTTACTATAATAACTGTCGAATTTTACTCTTTTTCATGTCCGATTGGAGAATTTTGATGCATTTTTTTTACTGGTACTCTCAACAGGAGTTGTTGGTTTTACTCACTGAATAACTTGCCCTCTATTAATGCATGTTGAGATGTCAAAATTTAATAATTTACTTGTTGAATGATTCTTAAGTTAAATCGCTCTTAGCTTCAGACTCATAACATTTTTGCTTTCACTTTTTCTTTAGGGTGCTGATTTTTGCTCTTACTTGTTGATCACAAATATCATTTAAGGTAATTTTATATTAGGACCAGAAAACAATCTAGTCAATGGTCTTGATCTTTTAATTAAAAAAAAATTAAGAGTCGTACATGCCAACATCAATAATTAAAAGCTAAGAATTGATTGTGATGATTATAAAAATTAAGAGTAATTACACATTTAGTAATGTTACATCCCATTAATTAGTAAAAACTCGGTATCCTTATTATTTTAAAAAATTTACGAATACAAAACCTTTTTAAATAAATAAAACTTTATTACATTATCGTACATAAAATAATTAAATTTGCAGTGACAAAATTGATTCTTTATTAAAATTTCTGAAGCCAATTTACAACGAACTTTGTCATCAACAATCATCATTAACCACTGAATTATTATCATTTATTATTAGTGCTAAACTCCATTCAGTACATTGAATTTCGTTCTATCCAAGATAGTATCTATACAAAGGTGGCATTCGAGTTTCCCCCATGCACCTTATATCTGATTCACTGGGCCCATAATAATAAGTATATATTAGTTGATTTTTCTCATTTGATCTCCTTGAAGGCTTGAATTCGAGCGTGTGTTAGTTTGATAGGCCCGCAGTATATAGCAAGGACTTGATACAGAGAACGTAAAGATAAGTTGTTTGAAGGAAAAATGCATGCCAACTATAACAATAAGAATTAATTATTGAACGTAGAAAAGTCATACGTGAATTATGAACTTATATAAAATAATAGATGAAATACAATCGCTAGGACATTATGTTATGAATAAATAAATGAATGAATTAGGTTAAAAAATTAAAAGATGTTTTACAACAAAATTAGTTGGACATGTACAAGTTGCATATGGAAGTATAGAACTATAGAAGACTGATCCATTCAATTTTCATCATCAGTTGTAGTCTCTTGTACAACTACTGTTCGAACTTTGAACCGGTCAAGCCTCCGAGCCAGCGAAGAGAGTGGACCGGAGCGGCCACGAGTTCTGGTTGAATAGACCCTTTTCAGCCTAAGCACCCGTTTCATTGATGGTGGTGGATAAGGTGTACTATACTGGGTGGCGTCTCTCTCTGTTGGAAAGTATGGAGTTAAAGTTGAAGTTGATGGTGCGGTTTGATGAGGGCATCTCATTTCTGGCGCCGTGCTTCTGCTATCGTTTTGCATTGTCTGCATGTTTAATTTCTTTCTCTAATTTAATTTTAATGAATTTGGTGTTAAAAACGAAACTATTGGCTGTGAAATGGTAATTTTGTAAGGATGTGTTTGGATTGTGTTTTAGCGTGCAACTCATATATATAGACAGAAAGAGAGGATTGTTCCTAACTGTGCACGTGGCTGCTTTTTGGAAAAGTAGAGGTTGAATATTCAAATTAAACTGAAATTGAAGAACCAAGACAACGAAACAGTCAAGAGTATTGATCGGTAGTTTTGCTATGAAATTAAAGCGCCTTTTTATTTGACTATGCTTGTTTAATTAATAAGAGTAGTATATAATATTTGGAGTTGGTCTTAATTTAGCTAGGTTACGGAGCACAGAACCTAGGAACGTCTTCATCAGATTGTTCTATCTATCACTAATTAATTTTTTTTATTTTAAAATATAATATATTTTTATTTTATTAATAATTAGTTATATTATTGAACAAAATCATTGATTAGCTAGTATAACCTTTAATTTAATGGTTTTTGGGGCAACGTCAACCAGTAATGAAGCAACGACGGTTATACCTATGCGCTGCTCTTTTTTGTTATATTCTGATGTGATTGACTATTTCAGTATTTTTTGTTGCTATTGCTATATGCGTGTCTGCTAGTACGCATAGTGATTAAATTAGGCAATGTTTTTATTTATATATAATTTGTTGGTGATATAAATAATAATAATAATAATAATAAAATAGAGATTTTGGTGATTTCCAAAATACGAGAACAAATAGAATTCGTTCGGACAAATTTTTTATTTTTTAAAATTTTCAAATAGTAAATTCGTCAATAGAAAATTATCTACTTTTTTATAATTTTCAAAAAGTGAATTCGCAAAAGATAATTTTTTTTAATATTTTAATATTTTAGAAATATAATTTTAAACATCATATATAATAAATAATGATATTATACTATTTTCTCAAAATTAATCAAAGAGACTTGTTACACATACAGGTTTTTTTGGTATACAAGTTTATACAAATCAACCAAAACTCAACAAAAACAATTCTCAATTTAAAGAGCGTGTAAACACGCACTTCCTCAACTTTGAATAGCACGAAATGAAAAACAATTCTTTTTCAATATTTGTATTCCACGTTCTTCCTCCTACTCTTTCTGTTTCTTCTTTGCATTCCTCCTCATTTTTCTTCGCATTTCTTCTTCTTCTTTTCCGCGTTTTCATCCTCATCGTAGTTCTTTTTATTGTTGTTATTGTTGCTGCATTTTTTTCTTCCTCCTCTTTTTATGATTTTCACAACATTATATTTTTTTTCTTTGTTTGATTTTTTCTCCAAAAGAAAAATTATAAGAAAACGAAATAAGAAGATGAAGAAGAAGATGCAGTAGAAGATGAGAAGGTGGAAGAGGAAGAGTTTTGAATTATACAGAACTTATCAACGTGTTACATCCAAATTTGTTACAAATATAGAAAAAAGTTTTCTTTAATACTGCATTTTTTTTCTTCTTCTTTTTTTCTTATTTCTTTCTTTCTTTTAGTTAAATGAATGTAAGTTCATCCTCTTCTAAGTGCTTTTGTAGTATTATGTGTTTCTTCTTCTTCTTTGTTTGATTTTTTTATTTTTATTCTTATTAATAAAGTAAAATAAGAAGAAACTTGAAAAAATAAAACAAAAAGGAAAAGATGAATAAGAAAAAAAGAAGAACAAGATGGTGATGATGATAAAAAAAGAAGCTGTAGAAGATGAGGAGGAGGAAGAGGAAGAATTTTGAATTATGACTTATCAGAATAAAAATACACCAAAAATTCTTAAATACACCCAAATATTTTTGTGTTACACCTAAATATCTCCGTATCACACCCAAATTTGTTGTAAATACAAAACATGTTTCCTCTAATGCTATATTTTTTCTTCTGAATTGAACCACACTTTAGCCACTTGATTGGGTTCAAAATAATAAAAAGCGGAGAAGAATTCTAATAAAAAAAAGGAGGAAGAGGAGGAAGATGTGGTATTGATGACAATGATAACGAAGAGAACGTGCAGTAAGAAGAAGAAGAAGAACGGACAGTTACAACACGAAACGCGTGAATATAAATGACTTATAAAGACTTGTATAAAAAAAATGCTTGTATGTAGAGAATACTCATTAGAAAACTCATAATCGTATACAAATTAAAATAAAATTCAAGGTCAAAATTAAAATAAAAATTTAAGATATTAATCTAAAATTATGTATAATTTATATAGAAAGAAATTAAAATTTGGCCGATTGTCTCCTTCTCTTCAATGAAACTCTGCTCTTGGATCGTTTAAGATTTATTAATATATAATAGGAGAGTAGTATATGGTTGGTTATTTGACAAGTGTCCAACCTATTTCATCAACAAATGTCTTATTTAAATGATTGACAAGTGTCTTGCTTATTCAAAATAAAAAAAAAAAAAAATTTGAATTTCAAATTCAAAATCATTTTGTTCCAAAATTATTCGTTCTCTTATCCTCATACGTTTGTTCCCATTTGTCATTCATAAATTTAAAAATGGAAAAGACAAAAAATGATAAAAAAAAAAACGAGAAGAGAAGATGAGACAGAGTTGGAACTCTTTGGTAGGGAGGAGTAAGTGACGCAGGTAGGAGAAGACTTCCTCCGACAACGTAAGAAAATCGGAGAGGATTCAGGGAGAGAAACACTAAACGAAGTAGAGAAGAAAACATGGAGGTGACGAAATGAAGAACGACGAAAGGAGTAGTGGCAGGTGATGCCAGCGACAGTGAGAGACAAGGACGCTAAGATCGAGAAAAAATGAAAGAGGAATGAGGGTGAAGAGGGGAAGCACGACGGAAGAAAGAGAAGAGGGTGGTGACAGAGGTGGCAATGACAGATAATAAGGCTAGATCGAGAGAGAAGGGAAGAGGAGACAGGAATGTATACTACAAGTTTGACGACACTTATCAGGTCCCATCTCACAGATCCATTTCAACTCTTCAATGTCAGTATTTGATTTGATCACTTCCTGTTTAGTGCGTTGATTTCCTAATTAATTAAATCATATATTAGATTATTTGAATGCTATGATCTATCCTCACTCCATCTTTACTACTCTCTGCCTGAGGGAATAAACTGTAACATCATTTGTGGTTTTTTGTACTTTTTTTGTTTTAGGAGATTTCTGTGGTTCTCTGTTTCTAGCTTCGAGTATTTCGTACAATTCGAAGCTTTGATATTTGAGGTATGGAGAGTGTTGGTTCAAAAAAGATAAGAGGAAGAAGAACCCAGTAGAGAGTGAGAACAAGATCAACTGCAAAATGAAGACTGTGAATTGCAAGTTCTGGAGAAAACTTATGTTGGTAAGTGAAAACTTTTTACCTATTTGTTAACAATTTTGTACCACTACTTTTGATTTTTGGATTTTTCCACGGTTTAGGTGGATTGGGAAGGCTCTATTTTGAGCATTCTTTCTTGATTGATTACCATAAGTCATTTGTTCAGCTTTAACTTTTAAGTGTTTCATGTATGATAAATCTGTGATGCAATGATTTAGGGCTTATTCTTATGTGAAAAAGGAGGAGAAGTGAGTGGATACATTTGTTTAGTTTAAGTCTTTCCTATCTTTTTTTGAGTTTTTTTCCTTTTTCCATGATTGTTTTTATGAATAGATGGAGTGTCATTTGTGCATATGAGTACTGCAAATACAATGTTGAGTGTGATGTTGTGATTCATTTATATGTTGAAGATTATTTTTTAGTAAAGTACCTTGCTTTAGTTAGGGCTTTTGGTGCCATTGTGGAATCATTTCCAAGCTTTACTCTTTATCGTTCATTTTTTAAGCTGCAGATATATATGGTAGAGACAGTTCTCAGGCTGTTGTTACGGAACTTCAACGAAACTGCTTGGATTTTCATGCTGAAAATAGAGTAAAGAAGAGAAAATGATTAGTCTACAAGCTATTTTTCTCTTTTTATCGAGGATAGCAGCAGGTCGGGTTTCTCTTATATTAAGAAAATTCCCTCTTCTACTTATGCCAATGTTTTATTTTAGTACATTGTAAAGCATTTTCATTACATTTTTGCAGATAGTGGTGTCAATTTTTTTGTGGGTATTTTTATAGATCTAAGAATATGAACAAGTTTTGCTCAGGAATTGGAAAGGGATTCAAGGCGTGTTTACTGTGATATCAAATCTCAATAAATTAAGCTTCTCTTCTATACGAGTGTTTCATCTAATATTACAATGTAAGCTTCTCTTATTTATACATATCATTTATTCTAACTTGAGTCATAACTTAAGCTTTATGTATTCTATAAGAGCATTCTGACATGAAAATAAACAAAGCTTTCAGATGAATGTTAATAAATCAATTCGAAGTTAGTCCCAAAAATATAAGCAAATTAGTTACATAACATTTTATAACATGATGCCTTAAGAACTGATTTGATTTTCAAATGTCAAAGTGCAAAACCAAAAACTGAATTCATTGCTTTCAAAGTATTAAAAACCAAAAAATCATAGACAATAATAGGCAAAACCAAAAATTGAAGTCATTTACTGGAACAATACCATATGAGATAATGATTCTAATCCAAGATGCTTTTGCTCGCTGCAATAAATAAGGTATTTCTTCATGCAATATTTTGTATTTCAAGTTGTAATGACTTTTGTATTTTAATTCATGTAAGCCTTTCTATATATTGCATTTGTCATAGATAATTTCATGTAATCCCTTCTTAAATCTTTTTTAGGCTTTAATAATTGCTTCCTTAACATATGTGTTTCTTTTAGTAGTAGTAAATAATAATCCACGCCTTTTTATCTACAAGTGTGACTAGAATGAACTAATGTCCCTTAGGGATTTAAGTCATTATTGACTTTTTGGTTTCATATATGTGTTAGGTAGGTAGCATTGTGTTAATTAGCAGTTTTTGTTAGCTAAGCTAAATTATTCATTATGCTATGTTTGGGTCTTGGTGATGACTAATGCTTTGTGCATGATTTTCTTATCTATCATCATTTCATACAGTTACATAAAGGCTCAATTCTCTTCTCTTTTGATGGAAAACATCGTTATTGCACATTCACATTTGAAAAGATATACAATGGTAGCTTCCAGTTTGGATTTGTTATTTGTATTTGTTTTCAGTCTTAGTGATGGCTAATCCTATGGTTGACCTTTGCCCAATGCTTGATTTGGATTGTGTTCTGTCTTTATTGCTTATTTATTTATTTATTTTCTTTTCACTATCAAAATCTATGTAAGATAAGAAGGCAAAATAAGATGTGAAGAATTTGAAAAAGGTATTGGGAGCCCTACAACCTTTAAAAGCTCATATTTTGAAAATCATATAACCATTTTTTTTTTGGCTCATTTTGTATGTCATTGTGAATAGGAAATTACCATTTAGATAAAAAATGACTAATTGGTTTTGAATTAGTGCGGATAAGAGAGTCATTTTCCTACGCCTAATACACCAAATATATCCCTAAAGTATATGACATTTTAGCAAAGAGAATAAAAAAGAAATGATTTTCAAATTTGTGTTATATTATTGTTTATTTGTTTATGAAAGAAACATTAAATGTGGTGATTTTCCATTGTAATGTAGATCAACCAAATTGGAACTGTTAAAAAGGTCAATGAGGTGGTGAAGCATGCAAAGGAAACATATAATAAAGTGGTAACTTCCCGTAGATGTGGAAAAACCATACAATACGCTTTCATTGCTGCCATTGGAATTGAGAAAATCCGACAGGTAGTATGATCTTCTATAAAATAATTCTTCTGCTTTTGAATGCTAATATGTTATGACTTTGCTCAAGTGAATTTTCTTGAGAAAAAAATTCGATTTTCTTGCAAATTGGCTTCTTGAAACTTAGCTTATTACTCTTAGCTTTTATGTCGATTGTAGAATAATAATATTTGTTTCTCAGTATCTATTAATTTGGAAAAAAAACTTATATTTCTATTAATTTATTTGATTTTGGTGGATTTCAATTCATTTCAAGTATTCATTTATAATATTGCGATGATGAAAATAGCCTTGCATCTTGCCTCTTCACCTAATACTTATCTTTTGAATTAACTTTGACATCTTGGACTGTGTCGCAAATTTAACTTGGAGTGGATAAAGGTTATAGTTTCTTCATTTCAAATGCTGTGTTACATTTTAAAGTAGTCATAAGTACTAAGGGGTAGTTCTCCTTTGAAAAGTTCGTCAATAGCATTAAAATATAAATTAACTTACTGTCTTTATACAATCAAAGTTAGTAACATATTTGCCGTTTAGTAGCATTGATAAACCCATATTTCATGAGTTCTTTTGTGCTTAATTTGAGTGATTTATTCAATCCTTCACCTACTTATTCACATTAATTGCATGATTTTACTTTCCCTTCCTTATTAGGTCATATTGTGAAAAACATGTTTCTTAAGCTTTAAAATTAATTATTTTAATTACCTTTATTTCCATTCGATGCCATGATTAGTGTGTTGAGTAGTCTCAGGTTTTCTAAGGCTGAATGACTTAAAGGATGAAAAAGGAAACATACAAAAATGGAAGGAGAAGGCAAAATGGAGCTTTAAGGAAACTGGTATCCACGCGATCGCATGGACGACGCGATCGCGTGCCAGAAGCGAAGAAGCAGCGACGCGGCCGCATGACTGACGCGACCGCGTGCCTCAAGTAGAACACCCACGACGCGGACGCGTGACCAACGTGACCGCATGGCGAGGAAAAGCTCCAGACGACGCGATCGCGTGACCCACGCAGACACGTGACCCACGCGGACGCGTGACAGAGGCCACGTATCAGAATTCACAGAATACGCCCCCAGCAATTTCTGAAGCCCTTTTTGGCCCAGATCCAAGCACAGACAGCATAGATTAGAGGTTATAAAGTGGAGGAATGCATCCATTCAGGGGGAGCTCGCCAATTTCGAGTTTTCATGATTTAGATTTAGTTTAGAGAGAGATTCTCTCTCTCTCTTTAGGATTTAGGATTTCTTCTTGTTTTGAGAATAACTCTGGATCCAGGTTTAATGTTCTTTTATTTTCAGTTTACTTTTATTTATTTATTTGCTTTTAATATTTGAATTGATTTATGAATTATTCCATGTTACAGATCTCTATTTTGAATTAATGATATTTGAAGTATTTTCAGTTAAGATTGTTCTCTTTGATTTAAGTTACTATTGCCTTCCATATAAGGTCACCTCTATTATTCTAGCAATTTTACTTTTTCCCCTTTTGGTTTTGGTTAAGAAATCAGTAACTCAACAGTTATTAAACTCAACATATTTGATAATCGTTATCTTGCTAATTGAGCTGAACTTAAGTAATCCCAACCTTTTCTTAGAAAATAAATAGGATTCAAAGTTCAATTTAATTAGTCCCTTGACTTTCCTTTGCTTTAGTAAAGGTTGACCAAGTGGAGTTTAGATTCAACTTTCCTTATAGTTGAGAGAGATAACTACGTTGGACCTCCAATTTCTCATACCTTGCCCAAAAGTTTGCTTTACAGTATTTATATTTTTATGAAATTCTTTACTGGCAAAAATCCTAACGTCAAAATGGCGCCGTTGCCGGGGAACTGCTAACATGTGCCTTATTATTGGTTGTTGTAAATACTTTTCTTTTGCTTGCTTATTTATTTTTATTTTTATTTTTCCTTTTTACCTTTATTTGCTACTATGAACTCTCACTCCTCTCGCTTTGAGTTTGGTTATAATATTATTAAAGGAAATAGAAGTTACAGCAGGAATGTGCATCAAGGTCAGACCAATCAAGGATGGATGGAACCAAGAGGATCTAATCAACCTCTTTGGCAACAA
>NC_029777.3:59286254-59287064 GCF_000817695.3 Arachis duranensis
CAGCCCCACCCCGTACATATAGACCGTCCTTTCAACATAACCTTGAACCACCACACTCACAAGCTTTTCTTCACCATTCGCCACTATATGATCCTTCCTTGCCCCAATACCAATCCAATCATTCCCAATCATCACCACTTCCCTTTGTATCATGTCTAAGTCCAGCAAACCACGAAGCAGAGGATCGCCATAAAGAAACAGTAATTAAATTTCAAACAACCATTCAACAACTGGAGCAAGCATTAATTCGATGGGCTTCTAGGCGCTCAAATATACAAGGATCAACTACAGCTCCATGTGGACAGTCTAACGAAGAGCGTAGCATGAAAGAAATACTAGAGACTCCAGTCGACAAGACAGAGAATGAATTTGTACTAGAACAATTAGAAAAAGCTGTCATTGTTCAAAAAGAAGAGTTGGTTGAAGATCTAGGAGATGCTGAACTTCCATGGGAATCAAGAGTTGAGGAGAACCCCGTCAAGGACATCACAGTTGATGCTAAGGAGGATAAAGTACAATCTCCAAAGCAAGTCGTTTATGAGGAATCAGACAGAATAATCCAGGAAGCAATTTTCCTTGATGATGATAGTCACAAGTCTAGTTCTCTTAGTGATGAACTTGCATCCGCAAGCGATCGCGTCACTCCCATTTTCGCCCCAACTACGCGACCGCATGGATTCGAAAGTATAAACCCCCAGCCACGCGAACCCTATCAGTCGCACAGCCCTTCACCCCTAACCCTCTTCCCCTTCTCTCTTCTTCTTCCCCCAGCCACCGCCGGCCAGCCGCCACTCCACCACCCCGACGCCG
>NC_029777.3:59288012-59292108 GCF_000817695.3 Arachis duranensis
TTTACAAGGTGACCATAGCTTGCTTCATACCAACAATCTCTGTGGGATCGACCCTTACTCACGTAAGGTATTACTTGGATGACCCAGTACACTTGCTGGTTAAGTTGAACGGAGTTGTGAGCTTCTCTAACGGTGCCTGTAACTCTTTTGGTCCAACAACAACACTAAGCTGTTGGTGCCATTACCAGGCATTATTAAGATCCCAGTTCATCATACCATGATCTCTTTGGGGTATTTTTGATTTCATACAAATACAAAGAGACCAATTTTGAGGATCACAATTTCGTCCACCACTGATCCTATAAAATTTGCAAACCGGTACTCTGAGCTGAAGTACCCGACTTTTGCAAACTCCAGAAATCTATACCTGGAACGTTCCTTGAAGATTCCAGAAGCCCTCCAGCAGTACACCACTGAGCAAATCAAGCAAAGGGGTTGGTTCTTTCTGGAGAAACCCATCTTGGGTCCGGAAATTCTATTGCAACTACTACCTTACTACCCTTGATGCAGTGAACCTGAAGGGAAAGCAAATTCTGGTCACTGAGGAGGCCATAGAGACCATTCTCCAACTCCCAGCCAAGTCCGATTAGCGAGATGGTTATGCACAGGCTGAGGAGGACATGAGTCAGATGCAGTTTGATTGGGATGCCGTGAAGGCACAGATAGCTCTCGACCCGACAGTTCCTTGGGAGATGGGTCAGAACACTACTATGCCCAGAGGGATCAAGAGAGTGTACTTGAATGATGAGGCTCAGCTATGGCATCAAATCTTGAGCAACTATGTGATGCCGAGTACTCATGAGACTGAGATCCCGGTTGCCACGATTACCCTCCTCTGGTGTGTGCTGGAGGGTAAGGACCTGTACTTGCCTCGTTTTATCCGGCTTTATATGGCCAGGGCCCACGTCCGAGGCACCCTCCCCTTTCCTTATCTGGTTACACGGCTAGGCGGTTAGGCTGATGTACCTTGGGAGGATGCCGATGAGCGACCACCAGCAGCGGACTGCAGGAAAATCACCCCGCACAGCAGGAACTTCCTTGCTTTGGGCTACAGACCACCACCTGTCACTGCTACTGATGAGACAGCCCCTCCGTCTGCTGGACCCTCTTCATCCACAGCTACCCCTGCTTCCACCACTGCACCTCCACCCGCCTCTGAGCCGGTTTATCACCTCGTGCACCGTCTATTCCACCAGCTTGATCAGATGGAACGCCGTAACAGGCACCGGTATGAGAGATTGAAGCGCCGCAGCAGGCGACGCTATTCCCATCTGAAGCTGATGATTAGACAGGGCGCCGACATCCCCTCCGAGCCCGACACTCCATCAGATCCATCAGAGGAGGAGGAGGATGAGCACGAGGAGGAACCTCATTCCCAGGCAGAGACTCATTTCCAGGAGGAGACTCAGCAGGCAGCCACTGAGCAGGCTGCCCCGCATCAGGAGGCTATGCCCCAGCTTGAGGTTGCGGATCCGGAGATCCCACTCCAGTCAGTCCCTTCTCTACAGCAGCCAGACTCTCAGCCCACCACCGCCACGGAGACCCCAGCTACCATCCCTACCAGTGATGACACTCCTTCACACCCGACTTGATTGAGCATTAATGCATTTGCATATTTACTATATTAGCTAGTTAGTTTAGTTGGTTTTAGCTTAGTTTCACTCATTTTCTTTAAATAAACAAGTCTTTTTATGAGTTTTGTCTTCATGCATGAGAATACCAAAGACCATGTTAATTGTAGCCAAAATCATGCAAATGATTTAAGGAATACATAAATGAATGAGTATGAATGAATCTCATGGAATTAATTGCATGGATTGGTGAGACTTTGAAGCAATTTCCCTTGTTAATGATAGGTGATGAAACAAGAAAGCATTGAAGCAAGAATGAAGCAAGCAAGTGGTTATCAACTCTTTCAAGAATAACAGTATGCACGTTGCTAACTTGGGATTCAAGTTGGCAACGCCATTGAAACCTTACTTCAGGAAGAGAACAAACAACCTTGCAAGAAAGTGGTCTCCTGTGAGAACTATGCACATTTGGGCGTTGCCAACTTGGAGAAAGGGTGAGTGTTTGAAGGCAACGCCAAGCTACATTGGAGTGCACATTTGGGCATTGCCAACTTGGGCTAGGGAGGAGCTTCGAGGGCGTTGCCAACGTGGGGAGTATAGGCGTTGTTCAAGGCAACGCTGAGCTAAGAGAATTTGCCCAGGGAAGAAGCTCAAGCACGTTGCCAACGGCAGCTTCTAAAGGCATGTGCCATGGTAACGTAGCAAGCAAAGCTTGGAGCAAGAAGGCAGCCACAAGCACGTTGCCAACTTGAAGGTTCATTGGCGTGTGTAGTGGCAACGCCAGGAAGCAAGCATGGAGCAAGGGGGCAGGGGCTGGCACGTTGCCAACGTGCTGAGAAGAAGGAGTGTTTGCCAAAAACGCTGGCAACCCTGGCAGCCTGACCTTACCTCCTTCAATGGAGTATATCTTGAGCTACAAAGCTCCAAATGAGGTGATTCCAACGGCATTTGAAAGTAGACATCCAGAGCTTTCCAACCATATATCATAGTATGGGATTGGCATTCATTTGAAGCTTCAAAAGCTGGCTTCATTTAGAGCTTCAGAATCTGAGCACTTTGGCAACGCTGGAAACAAGGGCGTTTTCACCAAAAACGTGTGCGATTTTGGCAGCCTGACCCTGTCTCCTTCAAATGAGCATAACTTGAGTTATAGAGATCCAAATTGAGTGCTTCCAGTTGCGTTGGAAATTTGACATTCAGAGCTTTCCAACCATATATAATAGTCTATAGTGGAGCATGAAATGAAAGCTCGAGTCAGAGTCATCTTTAGGCCCCAAAAAACAAGGAAATGAGGTTGAAATTCAAAGAAGCATGAATGAGCCCTTGAGGATAGCACGAGCACGTTGGCAACGTGCCAACAAGGGGGCGTGTTTGAGGACAATGCCAGCCCCATGTTTCAGCCTTGGGAGGCTTGGCACGTTGCCAACTTGAGAAGAAAGGGGCGTGTTTAGCAACAACTTGGCAGCCTGACCTTACCTTCTTTGAGGAAGCATAACTTGAGCTACAAAGCTTCAATTAAGATGATTCCAAGTTCATTAGAAAGAAGACACTCTGAGCTTTCCAATGATGTATGATTGTCCATATTGAAGCAGAGGATTGACACTCAAATTCTGGGCAACATTAAGCATGAAAGTGGAGCCAAAAAGAAGAAAAGCCAAGTTGTTAGCAACAACTTGGGCTAACAACGCCCAGCACAAAGTTCCCAGCCCAGGAAACTCATAAGCACGTTGCCAACGTGCCTTTACACTGGCGTGTTTGCCAGTAACGCCCCATTGGGCCAGGAGCATTATGAATGAGCTCTTCCTTCTCTGTTTAGCAACACTTGCTCCATTGACTTCTTCCATTGCCAAGAATTTAACAAAGAATGAAGCCCACATTGCTAGCCCAATCAAAGATCTTTAAAGGAGTTTTAGGAGTAGTATAAATAGAAAATAGTGGTGTACTTTTAAGAGGATTTTTTTTGACATTTAGACTCATAGAAACTTTTACTTTCTAGCACTTGTACTTGGAGAACTCTCTTGAATTTCCGGGAGTATACCGGAAAGCTATTTTGGCTTTTCTTGCAACTTTTCATCTTTCAGTTTTAAGCATTTTCTTCTTCTTCTTCATCTTTCTTCACACTTAGTTTAATTTTCATTTATGGCAATTGTTGTTGAAATTGGAGCTATGATTCACTAAACCCCACTTTCATTAGGGGGAAGAGCTCTGCTTGTTTGAATGCATTGATAAATCATCTTCTCCTTCTCAATTCAAGTGGTTAATCCAAGAGGAAACTCTTGTTGTTTAAAGATTCAATCACCATCGAGAGAGGGGTTAATCTATATGAATTGTGTGGTGAATTTGAGAAATGAACCACATAGTTCAGTTTAGAGTTCATCCTTTCATAATCTCCTTAATCAATACACTTTGGTTGGTATGTGAGATGTAACCTCCCTAAGTTGAGATTCTGGAAATTGTGTGGCTTGGATTAGAAATTGAGCTTCATCTCTTCTCATGAACAATTAGATCACGAGAGTGGCAATTGG
>NC_029777.3:59294698-59296807 GCF_000817695.3 Arachis duranensis
CATATAGTGTTCCATGTCTTCAAGAATTTGCAAGATTTCACCTATGAGGAAGAGTGTATGAAGATTGATTCCATAGATCCAAACTTGAAAGAGGCACATGATGAGACACTTCCAATGCACCTAAGCTCATGCTGGGAAGAAAGGAAAAAGGTGAAAGTGTTGTAACAAGCTCAAAGAATAGAGGAGAAGCTACAACCAAAGTCTGTATTTGAGATTCTCAGCAAGGACCTTCCAAAAATTGAGGCCCCAAAACTTGAACTACCTCCTGAAAAAGAAAAGAGTCCCAAGAAGAAAGTGCCAAGAGGATGGAGAAACAAGAAAATCCCTACTGAAGGCTTCTCACCAGGGGATAAAGTGATGCTAACCTACCAACCAATGGAAACATCTCCACATTTTTCTGGATACTACACAGTGAACAAAATTCTCTCACTTGAACATGTGGAAATCGTCAAGAATGATACTGGAAGGAAGCTCACGGTGAGAGGGGAAGGATTAAGGCACTATGATCATCATCCGCCCTAAAGAAGGACAACCGTCAAGCTAATGACGATAAAAAAGCACTTGTTGGGAGGCAACCCAACCAAAGGTAGTCTTCTTTTCTTAGTTAATTCAATAAAAGAGTTAAGTATATTTATCTGCATTGCAAGGAGCTAAGTTCGGTGTTGCACACCGACAGAATTTAGAGGTGAATGTGAGGTGCTAAGTTTGGTGTTCCACCAAAAAGTTTCATTAAAGACACATTTTAACCCTCTGCATGATTAGTCACTCGCTCCAAACAATCAGAAAAACTACTTAACAATGGTTACTTTTAATTTAGATTTTATTTCCTTAATAGAAGCACTGTTGCTACTTTTAATTTAGATTTTATTTCCTTAATAGAAGCACTTGATGTTTCTTACATGTATTCATTCCACTGCATATAAAAGTAAGCAAGGAACTAAGTTTGGTGTCCCCACACCAACATATGTCTAGAAGATCACAAGCATACATGCATGCTAACCATCTCTCAAGTGCTTGGGGACAAGCAACTTTCAAAGTTCATTGTAGGCGATCACTTCAATCTTGAAAAGGATCAAGCATCATCAACCAAAGAGACAAAGAGGGATATAAAGACCAACAATGATGATGATAAGGAGTAAAGCAAGTAAACTCCAAAAGGTTGTATTGTTGAGTGATTGTCTTGTATTCAAACTGCTATGATTGAAAGTGATATTGTACCCCGCTACTATGATTGAAAGTGATATTGAACCCCTGTTTGTCTGCTTAGTATAACTTCTTTGTAGTTCAATAACTAAGATATTTGATATATCATAACACCATACTCTTGAAATTGCTTGCACTCAATACCTATGAAAATGCAAACAGAGAACATTTCTTTGAAAAGAATGATTGAGGAGTCAAAAATCTATTTTGAGGCAAGCAAAAGATTAAGAGAAGTGGTGGTTCTAGTTGTATGATTGTGTATTAAGGTTGCATGTTTGTAAAAACTTGCATGGGAGCTCATAGGTAGGAAATAGAGTTCAAAGAAGTATTATGGAGATTCTCAAACACTTATTGATCCAAGAAGCAGCAAAAAAAAAAAAAACAAAAACAAAAACAAAAGAACATGGCAAAAGGCTCTGAGCATCAATTACTAGGAAGAAAAAGAAGGAAATGAGAACTCAAAGAGTTACTATCCTAGTTAAATGCTTGTGGTAGACTTGTGTCAAAGAGAGAGGCTTGAGCAAGTAAATCCTAAGGGGTGTTTCAACACCTAATACCTTAAAACCAACTGGTTTGGGAGTATTGATTGAAAGCTTATCTAAAGAGCCGCTTTGAGACATGATACTTAGAGTCAAGGCCAAGACACACAAACTATGAGCTGTTTCAAGGTGATTACCTATAGAGAGATTTCCATGATATCATTTGAATGAAAGTCCTAAGATCTAAGACTTCCAAAATGTAAGGACTGATAAGCATTGGGACCCTTGCATGAACACATAATTCAGAGTTCACCCCACTATCACTTAATCACTTCACTCACCAAGCTATTACAAGCTATTCCTCAACTCATTCCAATTAAAAGAAATCTTTGTGCATAGTTCTTTTGTTGCTTGAGGACAAGCAAGG
>NC_029777.3:59297837-59301186 GCF_000817695.3 Arachis duranensis
AAAAACAAGGAAATGAGGTTGAAATTCAAAGAAGCATGAATGAGCCCTTGAGGATAGCACGAGCACGTTGCCAACTTGCCAACAAGGGGGCGTGTTTGAGGACAACGCCAGCCCCATGTTTCAGCCTTGGGAGGCTTGGAACGTTGCCAACTTGAGAAGAAAGGGGCGTGTTTAGCAACAACTTGGCAGCCTGACCTTACCTTCTTTGAGGAAGCATAACTTGAGCTACAAAGCTTCAATTAAGATGATTCCAAGTGCATTAGAAAGAAGACACTCTGAGATTTCCAATGATGTATGATAGTCCATATTGAAGCAGAGGATTGACACTCAAATTCTGGGCAACATTAAGCATGAAAGTGGAGCCAAAAAGAAGAAAAGCCAAGTTGTTAGCAACAACTTGGGCTAACAACGCCCAGCACAAAGTTCCCAGCCCAGGAAACTCATAAGCACGTTGCCAACGTGCCTTTACACTGGCGTGTTTGCCAGTAACGCCCCATTGGGCTAGGAGCATTATGAATGAGCTCTTCCTTCTCTGTTTAGCAACACTTGCTCCATTGACTTCTTCCATTGCCAAGAATTTAACAAAGAATGAAGCCCACATTGCTAGCCCAATCAAAGATCTTTAAAGGAGTTTTAGGAGTAGTATAAATAGGAAATAGTGGTGTACTTTTAGGAGGATTTTTTTTGAAATTTAGACTCAGAAACTTTTACTTTCTAGCACTTGTACTTGGAGAACTCTCTTGAATTTCCGGGAGTATACCGGAAAGCTATTTTGGCTTTTCTTGCAACTTTTCATCTTTCAGTTTTAAGCATTTTCTTCTTCTTCTTCATCTTTCTTCACACTTAGTTTAATTTTCATTTATGGCAATTGTTGTTGAAATTGGAGCTATGATTCACTAAACCCCACTTTCATTAGGGGGAAGAGCTCTGCTTGTTTGAATGCATTGATAAATCATCTTCTCCTTCTCAATTCAAGTGGTTAATCCAAAAGGAAACTCTTGTTCTTCAAAGATTTAATCACCATCGAGAGAGGGGTTAATCTATATGAATTGTGTGGTGAATTTGAGAAATGAACCACATAGTTCAGTTTAGAGTTCATCCTTTCATAATCTCCCTAATCAATACACTTTGGTTGGTATGTGAGATGTAACCTCCCTAAGTTGAGATTCTGGAAATTGTGTGGCTTGGATTAGAAATTGAGCTTCATCTCTTCTCATGAACAATTAGATCACGAGAGTGGCAATTGGTTATGTTGAGAGAAATTGAATCACCAAGAGATTGGGATTCAATTACCCACTTGCCATGGATCTATACCCATGATTGAGAAGGAATTGATCAACATCAATTCATGAGAATTTGCATCTCCGATCCCTAATGATCCTCTCCATCATTAATTCTTATTTCTTTTGCTCTTAGTTGTTTGAACACCCATTACCCCATTTCCCTTCTACATTTTTGCAATTTATTATTCTTGTCATCTACATTCTGTCTCTTTATTTCTTGCTCTTTGCTCTTATGCTCTTTAAATTTCTGCAACCTTTAATTCCTTGCAATTTATCTTTGATGTCATTTAAGTTTCTTGCATTTTAAGTTTCAGTTATTTACTTTCATTTTATTTCTATATTCCAGTTCTTTAAATTCCTTGCCATTTAATTTCCTGCAATTATGTTCAAAAATCACAATGCTCATAAAATCAAAACCATGTTTGCTTGACTAAATCCATCATTAAACTAAAGTTGCTTAATCTACCAATCTCCGTGGGATCGACCTCACTCTTAGTGAGTTTTATTACTTGATACGACCCGGTATACTTGCCGGTTATACGTGAAATCTCATTTTTACGTATCAAGCATCGGGGACGATGCTTCATTTTAAGTGTGGGGAGGTCGCCATCACTGGCATTTATTTTGGTGAACCACTACATACTTTTTCTTTTATTTTGGATATTTTTCTGTATTTTTCGTTTTAATGTTATTTTCTGAGTACTTATACATTGCTTTTATGTTTTTTTACTCTATTTTCTGCATTTTGCATCTTTAGTTCATATTTTAGCCATTTAGTTTATTTTAGTTATTTAGTTTAGTTTGCAATTCTGATTTATTAGTGGATTAATTAGTATAGTTTACCCTTTTTAGCATAAGATAGTATAGTTTAAATAGAAAAATATAAAAAGGAAGTAAGCCAGGTAATTGAACATATCAGATTTAAATCCATAAACCTTGTATATAGCATTACATGATGTAGTTAAGCTGACAGCATTTCATCAAGGAGGAACATTAAAACTTTAAAAGCCACCCTAAGTAATTTTTTTTTATGAGAATAATGGGAAATTTTAACTAAACCTGCATACAATATATAAATGATATATGATTCTTGAGTTAGAGAACACACAGCCTGTGAGTCTTGAGCTTAAATTGTATGGTTGCATTCAAACCATAATTTCATTTCTGTGTGTTACATTTCTTTTTATTCTGATGTTCTTTCCTTTGCTTTAATCTATATGTCCAATTATAGAATATAGAATAGATACATACCAAGAGAATGATTAAGGCCATCATTTGATTTTAGCTCACTTACCCCAAATTAGCCTACCTTTTACATCACCCTTGTTAGCCCCCCTTGAGCCTTTTAAAACCCCTTTATTCTATTTAGCCAAATTAATAGCCTTAAGCTGAAAAACAAAAGAAAACCCCAGGTGAATCCTTGGTTAGCTTAAGATAGAAAATCATGAATAGAGTTAAATGTGGGAAACCTTGTGGGAGCATGAGTGATAAGAACTAAGTATTAGGAAGATTAAAAAGAAATAAAAAAAAACAAAGGGTTAGGAAGATTAAAAAAGAAATAAAATAAATTTGGAAAGCATGCTCATAAGAAAATCAAAGTGATTCAATTACCATGTGCATCAAAAAAAAAAGTTTCAGCATCTGAATAAAAGGGGATACAAAAAGAAATTCCCCAATGAAAACAATGCACATGGGATAAAAATAAAAAGTGAAACATGAGCATGTAACAATAAGTGGGAAATATGGAAAAATAGGTAAAGAAGTTTTATCTTGCTAAATATGTATGTTGGGTGAGATCTTAGTCTAATTATGGATTCACTTATTAGCTCACTTGACCATATACATAAATCCTTACCTTTACCTTGGCCCCATTACAACCTTAATTAAAGACCTCATGACTTTTTGGTATGACTATATTTTATAATTGTTGATTGGTTAGATGAAAAACAAAGCTATAAGAAAGTAAGAATAAAAAGAAAAATAGAGTGAATAAACCCAATAAACACTGAGTGACTAGAGAGTAAACACAAAATCCAGTGAGGGTTCAATAACTCATCAACATATAT
>NC_029777.3:59301278-59303080 GCF_000817695.3 Arachis duranensis
TATTGTGAAAAACATGTTTCCTAAGCTTTGAAAATTAATTATTTTAATTACCTTTATTTCCATTCGATGCCATGATTAGTGTGTTGAGTAGTTTCAGAGTTTCTAAGGCAGAATGACTTAAAGGATGAAAAAGGAAACATACCAAAGGGAATGGAGAAAGCAAAACAGAGCTTTAAGGAAACTGGTATCCACGCGATCGCATGGACGACGCGATCGCGTGCCAAGCACGAATCAGCAGCGACACGGCCGCATGACTGACGCGACCGCACGCCTCTAGCAGAACGCACATGACGCGGTCGCATGACTGACGCGACCGCGTGGCAAGGAAAAGCTCCGAATGACGCGACCGCGTGACCCACGCGGACGCGTGACAGAGGCCACGCACCAGAAAATTACAGAACACGCCCCAGCGAGTTCTAAAGCTCTTTTTGGCCCAAATCCAAGTCCAGAAGGCATAGACCAGAGGTTATGAAGTGGGAAAATGCATCCATTCAAGAGGGCTCGCATAATTCTACTTTTCCATGATTTAGATTTAGTCTAGAGAGAGATTCTCTCTCTCTTTTGAGGATTTAGGATTTCTTCTTGTTTTAAGAGTAACTCTGGATCCAGGTTTTAATGTTCTTCTATTTTAGTTCCATAATTATTTATTCCGGCATTTGAATTGACCATTTAATTTTATAATTTAATTTATGAATTATTCCTATTTCAGATTATTATTTGAATTAATGATATTGAGGTATTTTCAGTTTATTATTGCTCTTGTTAATTTATGATTATCATTGTTTACGAATTGAAGATATTTTATTCCAGCAATTTTACTTTTTCCCCTTTTGGTTCTGATTAAGAATTTAGTAACTCAACAGTTATTAGACTCAACATAATTAATAAGCGTTATCTTGCTAATTGAGTTGAACCTGAATAATCCCAACCTTTTCTTCGGAAATAATTAGGATTCAAAGGTTAGTTTAATTAGTCCCTTGACTTTCCTTTGCCCTGGCAAAGGTTGACCAAGTGGAGTTTAGATTCAACTTTTACTATAGTTGAGAGAGATAACTAAGTTAGACCTCTAAATTCCCTTATCTTGCCAAAAGTTGTTTTACAATTATTATTTATTTTTAATTGCCATTTAATTCACTCATCATTTAAATGACTTGCTTCTCACCTTCTAAACCCCGATTACAACCTTTATAACCAATAATAAGAACATACTTCCTCGCAGTTCCTTGAGAAGACGACCCGAGGTTTGAATACTCGGTTAACAATTTCTAAAGGGGTTTGTTACTTGTGACACCCAAAACGTTTGTATGAAAGGACTTTTGAAGGTTTAGAAACTATACTTGCAACGAGGATTTATCCACAAATTTCTAGACCACGCAAAAGTTCTCTCATCAAAATGGCGCCGTTGCCGGGGAACTGCTAACGTGTGCCTTATTATTGGTTATTGTAAATATTTTTCTTTTACTTGTTTATTTATTTTCGTTTTTTCCTTTTTATCTTTATTTGCTACTATGAACTCTCACCCCTCTCGCTTTGAGTTTGGTTCTAATATTGTTAAAGGAAATAGAAGTTACAACAGGAATGTGCATCAAGGTCAGACCAATCAAGGATGGATGGAACCAAGAGGATCTAATCAACCCTTTTGGCAGCAACACCCTTCGAGATATCCTGGACAAAGACCATTCTACCGCGCATACCCAGCTGAAAGACATGGTGGACAACCTTGTAACTACCAACAAGCCCCACCCCACGCCTATAGACCATCCTCTCAACATAACCTCGAACCACCACACTCACAAGCTTCT
>NC_029777.3:59305096-59309031 GCF_000817695.3 Arachis duranensis
GCCGCCACCGCGACGCCGTGCCCTGCCACCGCACCGAACGCCGCCGCAGCCACCTTCTTCCCCGTTCCACCCCTCCCGCCTACCAGGTTCCGCAAAACGCAAATCCCTTTTATCTCTTCGTCATTTTTCTATAATTTTTTCCGTTTATGTTCATAGTTAGGATAGCTAGACTTGCATGTTGTAGTAGATTTTTAGGTTGTTAGGTAGCTTAGGCTGTGGTTAGTGGATCTGGGTATGTTTCCTTGCACTGTTCTTACTTCTGTTTTATCCTATGTGCAAATCTGTTGCTGCTATATTCATGATTCATCTGCTGCTTTCTTGTATGTTGTTGCTGTTTACATTGAGTTTTTTATGTTTCTTTTATATCTATGTACATGCAGCTTGCTTTCTTTTAATTCATATGAACTGATATGATTGCTGTTTATTTTCCGGGACAATTCAATTTTAGCCGGAATGCTGCCCAAATTTTTTTTGAAAATTATTTTCATTCATGTTTTGGTTTGGCATTTCTGAACTCTGTGTTACTCTACTTTACCCAGCCCATTTCATGAATGCTATGGCAGACTTTCTTATCCTCTTTGATTTCTTGGCTCATAAACTGCATTTGTGATCACTGATTCCAATTTTTGCTTTTTTTTATTATTTCTATTCGAATCAGCATCACCCTGTTTCTCTTGTTCGATTATGAGTACTTCTATTCTTACCTGTGAATCACTGTTATATGAAATTTTTCTATGCCACTTACTTTAACCCGCACATTACTAACTCCCTAATTTTAATTTACTAATTTCTTTTTCAAAATTCTAACCATACTAACCCTTTTGATCTCTTTTCTGATTATTTTCACTTTCCTCTAACTTTTTCACTATGGCATATTGATTTTTCTCTTTCCATTTAACATTAATTCAATCACATTTCAATTCCTCATTTTCCTTATTATATTTCTCCCATCCCGCTTTGAGTTTCCTTTGTTTGCATTGCCTATTTGCTTTCCTATTTTATCCATTTCCTGGTTTTCTATTTTTCAGGATGTCTTCTTCACAAAGGAAAGGTAAAGGCAAGGCTACTGGCAAGCGCACGCGAGGAGCTTCCTCCCAGTCCATCATTACTCTAATGCACGATTCCTCATGGCGGGAGAAGCACTTCACACAGCAGGAAAAAGCTGACCAGCTGCTCCCTTCGACTGATCCTATAAAATTTGTAAACCGGTACTGTGAGCTGAAGTACCCGACTTTTGCAAACAATAGAAATCTATACCTGGAACGTTCCTTGAAGATTCCAGAAGCCCTCCAGCAGTACACCACTGAGCAAATCAAGCAAAGGGGCTGGTTCTTTCTGGAAAAACCACTGACAGAGGTCAATGCATCTTGGGTCCGGGAATTCTATTGCAACTACTACCTTACTACCCTTGATGCAGTGAACCTGAAGGGAAAGAAAATTCTGGTTACTGAGGAGGCCATAGAGACCATTCTCCAGCTCCCAGCCAAGTCCGATTAGCCAGATGGATATGCACAGGCTGAGGAGGACATGAGTCAGATGTAGTTTGATTGGGATGCCGTGAAGGCACGGATAGCTCTCAACCCGACAGTTTCTTGAGAGATGGGTCAGAACACTACTATGCCCAGAGGGATCAAGAGAGTGTACTTGAATGATGAGGCTCGGCTATGGCATCAAATCTTGAGCAACTATGTGATGCCGAGTACTCATGAGACTGAGATCCCAGTTGCCATGATTACCCTCCTCTGGTGTGTGCTGGAGGGTAAGGACCTGTACTTGCCTCATTTTATCCGGCTTTATATGGCCAGGGCCCACGTCCGAGGCACCCTCCCCTTTCCTTATCTTGTTACACGGCTAGGCCGTTAGGCTGATGTACCTTGGGAGGATGCCGATGAGCGACCACCAGCAGCGGACTGCAGGAAGATCATCCCGCACAGCAGGAACTTCCTTGCTTTGGGCTACAGACCACCACCTGTCACTACTACTGATGAGACAGCCCCTCCGTCTGCTGGACCCTCTTCATCCACAGCTGCCCCTGCTTCCACCACTACACCTCCACCCACTTCTGAGCCGGTTTATCGCATCGTGCACCGTCTATTCCGCCAGCTTTATCAGATGGAGCACCGTAACAGGCACCGGTATGAGAGATTAAAGCGCCGCAGCAGGCGACGCTATTCCCATCTGAAGCTGATGATCAGACAGGGTGCCGACATCCCCTCCGAGCCCGACACTCCATCAGATCCATCAGAGGAGGAGGAGAATGAGCACGAGGAGGAACCTCATTCCCAGGCAGAGACTCATTTCCAGGAGGAGACTCATCAGCAGGCAGCCACTGAGCAGGCTGCCCCGCATCAGGAGGCTATGCCCCAGCTTGAGGTTGCGGATCCGGAGATCCCACTCCAGTCTGTCCCTTCTCTACAGCAGCCAGACTCTCAGCCCACCACCACCACGGAGACCCGAGCTACCATCCCTACCAGTGATGACACTCCTTCACACCCGGCTTGATTGAGCATCGGGGACGATGCTTCATTTTAAGTGTGGGGAGGTCACCATCTCTGGCGTTTATTTTGGTGAACCACTACATATTTTTTCTTTTATTTTGGATATTTTTCTGTATTTTTCTTTTTACTGTTATTTTCTAAGTACTTATACATTGCTTTTATGTATTTTTACTCTATTTTCTGCATTTTGCATCTTTAGTTCATATTTTAGCCCTTTAGTTTATTTTAGTTATTTAGTTTAGTTTGCAATTATGATTTATTAGTGGATTAATTAGTATAGTTTACCCTTTTTAGCATAAGATAGTATAGTTTAAATAGAAAAATATAAAAAGGAAGTAAGCCAAGTAATTGAACATATCAGATTTAAATCCATAAACCTTCTATATAGCATTACATGATGTAGTTAAGCTGACAGAATTTCATCAAGGAGGAACATTAAAACTTTAAAAGCCACCCTAAGTAATTTTTTTTGAGAATAACGGGAAATTTTAACTAAACCTGCATACAATATATAAATGATATATGATTCTTGAGTTAGAGAACACACAGCCTGTGAGTCTTGAGCTTAAATTGTATGGTTGCATTCAAACCATAATTTCATTTCTGTGTGTTACATTTCTTTTTATTTTGATGTTCTTTCCTTTGCTTTAATCTATATGTCCAATTATAGAATATAGAATAGATACATACCAAGAGAATGATTAAGGCCATCATTTGATTTTAGCTCACTTACCCCAAATTAGCCTACCTTTTACATCACCCTTGTTAGCCCCCCTTGAGCCTTTTAAAACCCCTTTATTCTATTTAGCCAAATTAATAGCCTTAAGCTGAAAAACAAAAGAAAACCCCAAGTGAATCCTTGGTTAGCTTAAGATAGAAAATCATGAATAGAGTTAAATGTGGGAAACCTTGTGGGAGCATGAGTGATAAGAACTAAGTATTAGGAAGATTAAAAAGAAATAAAAAAATAAATTTGGGAAGCATGCTTATAGGAAAAGCAAAGTGATTCAATTACCATGTGCATAAAAAAAAAATTTCAACATCTAAATAAAAGGGGATACAAAAAGAAATTCCCCCAATGAATACAATGCACATGGGATAAAAATAAAAAGTGAAACATGAGCATGTAATAATAAGTGGGAAATATGGGAAAATAGGTAAAGAAGTTTTATCTTGCAAAATATGTATGTTGGGTGAGATCTTAGTCTAATTAAGGATTCACTTATTAGCTCACTTGACCATATACATAAATCCTTACCTTTACCTTGGCCCCATTACAACCTTAATTAAAGACCTCATGACTTTTTGGTATGACTATATTTTATAATTGTTGATTGGTTAGATGAAAAACAAAGCTATAAGAAAGTAAGAATAAAAAGAAAAATAGAGTGAATAAACCCAGTAAACACTGAGTGACTAGAGAGTAAACACAAAATC
>NC_029777.3:59309213-59323283 GCF_000817695.3 Arachis duranensis
CATAACTCCTTGAGAATGTGAATTAACTTAGCTACATGTAAGCTTTATATATGAGTGAATAAATTAGAGTTGCATGATGCATCATTCATTTAGGTAGTTGCATTTAATTTATATTGCATTGCATTCCATCACTATAACCTCATTTATTTACCTTGGATTTAGCATGAGGACATGCTAGTGTTTAAGTGTGGGGAGGTTGATAAACCCATATTTCATGAGATATTTTGTACTTAATTTGAGTGATTTATACAATCCTTCACCTACTTATTCACATTAATTGCATAGTTTTACTTTCCCTCCCTTATTATGTCATATCGTGAAAAACATGTTTCCTAAGCTTTGAAAATTAATTATTTTAATTACCTTTATTTCCATTCGATACCATGCTTAGTGTGTTGAGTAGTTTCAGAGTTTCTAAGGCAGAATGACTTAAAGGATGAAAAAGGAAACATACCAAAGGGAAAGGAGAAAGCAAAACGGAGCTTTATGGAAACTGGTATCCACGCGATCGCATGGACGACGCGATCGCGTGCCAAGCACGAATCAGCAGCGACGCGGCCGCATGACTGACGCGACCGCGCGCCTCTAGCAGAACGCACATGACGCGGTCGTATGACTGACGTGACCGCGTGGCAAGGAAAAGCTCCGAATGACGCGACCGCGTGACCCACGCGGATGCGTGACAGAGGCCATGCAACAGAAAATTACAGAACACGCCCCAGCGAGTTCAAAAGCCCTTTTTGGCCCAAATCCAAGTCCAGAAGGCATGAGGTTATGAAGTGGGGGAATGCATCCATTCAAGAGGGCTCGCATAATTCTACTTTTCCATGATTTAGATTTAGTCTAGAGAGAGATTCTCTCTCTCTCTTTTGAGGATTTAGGATTTCTTCTTGTTTTAAGAGTAACTCTGGATCCAGGTTTTAACGTTCTTCTATTTTAGTTCCATAATTATTTATTCCGGCATTTGAATTGGTCATTTACTTTTATAATTTAATTTATGAATTATTCCATGTTCCAGATTATTATTTGAATTAATGATATTGAGGTATTTTCAGTTTATTATTGCTCTTGTTAATTTATGATTATCATTGTTTACGAATTGAAGATATTTTATTCCAGCAATTTTACTTTTTCCCCTTTTGGTTCTGATTAAGAATTTAGTAACTCAACAGTTATTAGACTCAACATAATTAATAAGCGTTATCTTGCTAATTGAGTTGAACCTGAATAATCCCAACCTTTTGTTCGGAAATAATTAGGATTCAAAGGTCAGTTTAATTAGTCCCTTGACTTTCCTTTGCCTTGGCAAAGGTTGACCAAGTGGAGTTTAGATTCAAGTTTTATTATAGTTGAGAGAGATAACTAAGTTAGAACTCTAAATTCCCTTATCTTGCCAAAAGTTGTTTTACAATTATTATTTATTTTTAATTGCCATTTAATTCACTCATCATTTAAATTACTTGCTTCTCACCTTCTAAACCCCAATTACAACCTTTATAACCAATAATAAGAACATACTTCCTCGCAGTTCCTTGAGAAGACGACCCGAGGTTTGAATACTCAGTTAACAATTTCTAAAGGGGTTTGTTACTTGTGACACCCAAAACGTTTGTATGAAAGGACTTTTGAAGGTTTAGAAACTATACTTGCAACGAGGATTTAGACCACTACATACTTTTCTTTTATTTTGGATACTTTTCTATATTTTTCTCTTTTTTTCTTTTATTTGTTATTTTCTGAGTACTTATACATTGCTACTTGTGTATTGTTACTCTATTTTCTGCATTTTGCATTTTTAGTTCATATTTTAAGTTATTTAGTTCATTAGTTTAGTTGCAATTCTAACTTATTAGTGGATCAATTAGTATAGTTTACCCTTTTGACATAAGATAGCTTAATTATAGCTTAGTTTAAATTGACAAAAATAATAAAGAGTAAGCTATGAACTTGAACATAATAAATTTAGATCCATAAAACCTTGTATATATAGCATTACATGATGTAGTTAAACTGACAACATTTTATCAAGGAGAAACATTAAAATTTCAAAGGCTACCCTAAATTACTTTTTAAGAGAATAATGAGAATTTTTAAACCTGCATGACATACATAAGTGATAAATGATTTTTCAGTTAGAGAACACATAGCCTGTGAGTTTTGAGCTTAACTGTATGGTTACATTCAAACCATAATTTTTATTCCTGTGTGTTCCAACCTTCTTTCTTATTCTGGTGTTCTTTACTTTGTTTTAGTCTATATGTCCGATTGTAGAATATAGGTACATCCCAAAATAATGATTGAGGCCATTATTTGATTTTAGCTCACTTACCCCAGATTAGCCTACCTTTTACATCACCTTTGTTAGCCCCCTTGAGCCTTTTAAAACCTCTTTATTCTATTTAGCCAAATTACTAGCCTTAAGCAGAAAAACAAAAGAAAATCCCAAGTGAATCCTTGGTTAGATGAGCGGGACTTAGTAGCTTTTTGTTTCTAAATAGTTTTGGCATCTCACTATCCATTGAAACTCAGAAGTGTTGGTCTCTTTAGGAACTTAGAATCCAGATGATATTATTAACTCTCCTAGTTCAGTTCTTTTTTATTATTGGGAAGCATGCTCATGAAAATTCAAATTAATTAAAATTACCATGTGTATTAAAAAAAAGGGTTATTTTTCAAGTATGTAAATAAGGGGATACAAAAAGAACTCCCCAATGAAAAATAAAAATAAATGCACATGGGATAAAAACAAGAACTGAAAAATGAGCATGTCACATCAAAAGTGAGAAAATAGGGAGAATAGGTAAAGAAGCATTATTTTACTAAATATGTATGCTAGGTGAGATCTTAGTCTAATTAAGGATTCACTTATTAGCTCACTTAGCCTTATACATATATCCTTACCTTTACCTTGACCCCATTACAACCTTGATTAAAGACCTCATGAGTTTTGGTATGACTATGTTCTATAATTGTTGATTGGTTAGATGAAAAACAAAGTTATAGAAGGGAAGAATAGAAAGAAGAATAGAGTGATTAACCCAATAAACACTGAGTGATTAGAGAGTAAACACAAAATCCAGTAAGGGTTCAATAGCTCATTAACATTTATCTCTATTCAAATTAATAATTGTCTTGCAAGTTTTAATGTTTTCTTTCTCATCTCACTTGCGTTATTATTTGAGGGTTAGCTATATATGTATATATAACTCCTTGAGAATGCGAAATAATTTAACAACATGTAGGCTTTATATATGAGTTGATAAATTAGAATTGCATGACTCATTAGGTAGATGCATTTAGAATAGGTTGCATTTCATAACATTCCATCACTTTAACCTTAATTATTTACCTTGGATTTAGCATGAGGACATGCTAGTGTTTAAGTGTGGGGAGGTTGATAAACCCATATTTCATGAGTTCTTTTGTGCTTAATTTGAGTGATTTATTCAATCCTTCACCTACTTATTCACATTAATTACATGATTTTACTTTCCCTTCCTTATTAGGTCATATTGTGAAAAACATGTTTCCTAAGCTTTAAAATTAATTGTTTTAATTACCTTTATTTCCATTCGATGCCATGATTAGTGTGTTGAGTAGTCTCAGGTTTTCTAAGGCTGAATGACTTAAAGGAAGAAAAAGTAAACATACAAAAATGGAAGGAGAAGGCAAAATGGAGCTTTAAGGAAACTGGTATCCACGCGATCGCATGGACGACGCGATCGCGTGCCAGAAGCGAAGAAGCAGCGACGCGGCCGCATGACTGACGTGACCGCGCGCCTCAAGTAGAACACCCACGACGCGGACGCGTGACCGACGCGACCGCATGGCAAGGAAAAGCTCCAGACGACGTGACCGCGTGACCCACGCGGACGCGTGACAGAGGCCACGTATCAGAATTCACAGAATACGCCCCCAGCGATTTCTGAAGCCCTCTTGGCCCAGATCAAAGCACATACAATATAGATTAGAGGTTATAAAGTGGAGGAATGCATCCATTCAGGGGGAGAGCTCGCCAATTTCTAGTTTTCATGATTTAGATTTAGTTTAGAGAGAGATTCTCTCTCTCTTTAGGATTTAGGATTTCTTCTTGTTTTGAGAGTAACTCTGGATCCAGGTTTAATGTTATTTTATTTTCATTTTACTTTTATTTATTTATTTGCTTTTGATATTTGAATTGATTTATGAATTATTCCATGTTACAGATCTCTATTTTGAATTAATGATATTTGAAGTTACTGTTGCCTTCCATCTAAGGTGACCTCTATTATTCTAGCAATTTTACTTTTTCCCCTTTTGGTTTTGGTTAAGAAATCAGTAACTCAACAGTTATTAAACTCAACATATTTGATAATCGTTATCTTGCTAATTGAGCTGAACTTAAGTAATCCCAACCTTTTCTTAGAAAATAAATAGGATTCAAAGTTTAATTTAATTAGTCCCTTGACTTTCCTTTGCTTTAGTAAAGGTTGACCAAGCGGAGTTTAGATTCAACTTTCCTTATAGTTGAGAGAGATAACTACGTTGGACCTCCAATTTCTCATACCTTGCCCAAAAGTTTGCTTTACAGTATTTATTCATTTTTAATTGCCATTTAAATTATTTGTCATATAACATATTCCCACCTTACTTCCAAAACCCCAATTTACAAACTCATAACCAATAATAAGAACATACCTTCCTCGCAATTCCTTGAGAAGACGACCCAAGGTTTAATACTCGATTATCAATTTTAAAGGGGTTTGTTACTTGTGACAACCAAAAAATTTTTTACTGGCAAAAATCCTAATGTCAAGCATATCATGATTTTATATAATCAAAATTCACTCATGAACACTGCAGTTAGTAACGTAATTGTTGTTCGATCAAAATATTTTATTTTCCGTTTCATTAGAACAAACTACTATATATCAAATGATTGCATAGCTCGGGCAAAATAAAAGAAATACCGTAACAAGTTGTATACAAAATTACTATTAAGATTTTTTTATAGGCATTTTTTCTGCTTTTGTCTATTTTATTAGGAATCATTCATTGAATGTGATATATACGAAGAATGAAACTCCATCCGTCAAAGCTGTTGGAACTTAATGTTGATTTAGAACATAATTTTGACTCAGCTCTTCATAATCAACTATGCACAACTAAACTTTTCATAAATTAGTCGATTCATTAATATAACTTGATCATCATTCTTCAATCGCATTTGATAACAGATGATAAAGGGGAATGGCAATGTCCTATTGTTCCAATAATTCCACCACTTTTTTTGTATCATTACATTAAAAATCAACATCGATGGCCATAGAAGAATTACTTTATTTTTTTGCTTAGTAGGTAGTTGACATTGTTTAATTCTAGGAACCAATTCTAATTGCTTAAATTTATTATTTACTTTAATTTATTTCTCCTTAAGCTCCTTTATCATCTTTTTTGCTCCTTCATTATGTTTGGTTCAGGATTATAGAAAATAATCTTTTCTGCCCTCTTGATTTGTGCGTTATGTACTTGGTTCAGGATTCAATTCCAAATCTAAATGCATATGGTATAAGATTACATTAATTTTTTGTGGTAGTGTGATATTATTGGTATTTTAATTTCTTTTGTACTCTGTTAGCAAAATCCAATTTGTATTATATTCTAATATAATTTCTTCTTATGAAGGCTATATGTTATCACTTTATGATTGGTTGGTTGTTCTATTTCAATCTATGCCAAACTAATAATCATAGACCTATAAATATAATTAAAGTCATCTTTTTGTTTTTTTATTTGTTTTGTTTTGAGTTATTAACCTTTCATTCAGTTGATATTTTGTGGTCATAATATTATGATGATCATTTTTCTCAAAAGCTTTATACGTCATTGAGAATGTGATAGGTAGGTCTTCAGCATTTTGTTTCTTTTCTCTTTTGAAATTTCCTACTGTACTATAATATAGCTAATGCCATCACATTTTAACTCCTGTATAATTTACATGTCTCTATGCACATGATGTTTCCAATTATCCATGCAATTTGGTTTGTGGCAGTCAAATATAGTGGGCTTTTATATATGTAATTCTTTTGACATTTGATTAGTTAATTCTTATTGCAGAAATCCAGTGACAATCTTAATAGTGTTCTAATGCCAATAGCAATGATAGATCAAGATTCGGATACTGAAGTAACAATTGTGCATCTTAGCTTTGGTGATAGTCTTGGGGCTCTTATTGACATGGTGACATGGCTCTTTGAAATATATTTGTGCTCAAACTCTAAAACTTTGCAATCCATTTGAATATATTAGTGTATTCTTGGTTAGATATTGTTGAAGTAAGATAGCGTTGCTTTTTAGAGTTAGAGAAGATTTATTACTCCTCTTACCTTTGCCCTGTTGTCCGTCTTTATATATCCATCATGCCATGTTAGTGTAAGTGAGGAAGATCGTGTGCAGCGTAATTTTTTTTATCCATATCTTTATAAGTCAGTGATGTTGCTGTCACTATGGGGATTATAGCGTAAAATGTTACTTCTAGAGAAAAAAAACCGAATTATTAAAAATGTTTGATGGTTGAAATGAACAATTTGTTTGAGAAGTATTTGAAAAGAGATGCTTAGCAGCCAAATTTTCTATGCCATGTTACAAAAAGACATTAATTCTATCAGATTTTATTATAGTTTTGAGTTCATTTTCTCTATGTGCCTCATTATTAAATATACAAGTATTACTAATAATGGACTTATTTATGCTTATACTTATTAATTCTTATGCTTTTTTTGTCTTATCACTACAAGAAAAAAGGTCTATGGCGACGCTTTTTTCTTGCCACGCTTTAAAAGTGTGGCCAAAAGTGGTCAATGGCCACGCTTTTATGAGGGTGGCGATAGATTAGAGATTTGGCCACCTTTTTTTTGCCACGCTTCAAAAGCGTGGCGAAAAGGATCAACGGCCACGCTTTTATAAGGGTGGCAATTGATTAGAGAAACGGCCACGTTTTAAAACTGCCACGCTTCAAAAGCATGGCCATAGAGAGCAACAAGGACGTTTTAAAAGCGTGGTGAAAGGGTTTCATTAAGGCCACGCTTGGAAAACGTGGCCATATCCTGGTCCACTTTTGGCACGCTTTAAAAGCGTGGCCAAAAGGTTTTTTCTGCCACGCTTCGAAAGCGTGGCCGTAGAGAGAAACAGTTACGTTGTAAAAGCGTGGCAAGAGGGTCCCCAACCTATTGACACCAACCCGACCCGCAACCCGGCCCGCAACCCGTTAGACACTAACCCTAATCTTCTTTTCCCTTCGAAACCACACTCGCCTGGAAGAGCTCCTTCGCCCTTCGCCCTCGTCACTGTTCATACTCTTCATACTCTTCATCTTCTTCATCTTCTTCTTCATACTTTTCATCTCTCTGTTCACCTTCAAGCTCCACCAAACATGGGCGACGGCAAGGTATCCCACTACAAGAAATAAGGTTTAAAATGGCATTTATATTATGGCGGTTCTTTAAAATCGCCGTAATATTTAAATATTATGGCATTTTATAATGCTGCCATAATTAATTTGAATAAAATAGCAATTTTTGATAATTTTGGCGGTTTCAACCGCCATTATCAGAGCACAATGTAAAAAAAATAAGGCCCAAACGAAGGAAAACCGAAAAGCAAGGAAAACCCAAATATCTTAAATCCAATGTGTTCCCCCAACAAGGAAAACCCTAACACGCGTTGCCACCACTGTCAAATCCAAAAACGATGATCTGTGCTCTGCTCCGGCAATGTTCTGCACCAGGGACTGCTCCGGCAACGATCTGCTCCAGCGAATGCTCCGACGATGATCTGCTCCAGCGATGATCTGCTCCAGCGAATGCTCAGGCAACAATTTTCTCGGCGTTCTCCTCCGACGAGATTTTGTGCTGTGAACTGAAACGTTGTCTCCAGTGACGATCTCCTTTGGCGGCGCGTTCTCCTCCTTCAGCGAGCTTCTATGATTTGGATTTGATATGAAGATTGTCACTCATCTCATCGCCATCATTCATCTCTGCGCCATCGCAAGCAACACCATTTTCAATCTGGCTCATCTCCTCGCCGTGGCAAGCAATGCCGTTGTTGCTGCCTTCAGCAAGCTTCTACAGTTTGGTTTCGCAATCTTTATCACTTCCAATAGGTAACTCTTCATTCTTTTAGATCTACTTCATGCTCTAGTAGGAAGAAACAAAGAATGCTGGTTCTGTTTTTATTATTGTGTTTTTAACTTTCATTGATCTTTTGTGATGTTGTTGTTGTTAGCTTGTTACTGCTGCATTTTCTGTTGTGTTGTTGTTTTTTAGCTTCTGATTTTATTTAGTTTGAGACCTAATCTGTTTTATTGAACTGATTCATTTGCATCATTTGTCCGAAATTAGTACAAAACATGGCGTGTGTGTATTTTCTGATGTAAGTGTTTGAATGATGGTTAAATGCAATAATGAAGAGACACAAAGCACTGCGAATCTATTCCATGAATGTTGTGTTAATGTTTTTATGATGTAAGTGTGTATTTTGGCTTTCAATTTTTAATTTTCTTGCTGATGCAGAGGTATATAAAAGATCATAAAGGTGTTTGAACAATTTTTCTTCTGGATTGGAAGCTTTTGCCCCTCAGAAATTCTAAAGGTGATGCTTACTATCTAGTTAAATAAAAGATGTTGAGAAAAAGCTTCCTTATTGTGAATGAGAGCACCAGCTTTGCATGTAAATGGTGATATGATGCATTATTAATAATTAAAAAAAAACTGTTTTGATTGTAGATTCTGGTCCCTAGGATTGAAACCATGACAGAGCAACAAAGGTCAGACATAAGCAACCTTGGAAAATCTTGTCAGCAATCAGAAGATGCTCTTTCACAAGGCATGGACAAACTTCAACAAATGGTTTTAGAATCTGTAGCAGCAGGACAACTTGAAGAACAAACTAACACTCAAACATGTCTACTGCAATGGAGAGATTGGCAGGTCTAGTGAGCCTTGTGAACCAAGTAAGAAATTTACTTCACTTTCTTGAATGAAAAGCCATTAGTTATATTCAATTTAACTTCCACCGATTTATTATTTTACCACTGTGTCAGTGACAGCAATGATTGAACATAATTCTGCAATAAAGAATAACCCAATTTGATTTCAACAAATTTGTTTTAGAAGTGATGAAACTAGGAAACAATATAGTGTTGTTCCAACTCATGTTACTTAAAGGAAAAGAAAGCAAACAAAAGAAGGAAATGAAATATCTTCATTTACTATTTTGAAGATTGAGCACTAGAAAATTGAAGGAAGCTTTACCATGTTTGAAACTTGACAAGATTGTCATTTATATGCTCATACCTTAGTTTTGGCATCCAGTTAACATGGGCTCTTGGTCAATGTTGCAGTATTAAAGGTGTTGGAAGCTGATAAATGCTTGGAGCTTGTTTTCAAGATTCCTCTCCTGTACTATTGTTTTCTAAACTAGTTTATACTTCTGAAACCCTTCTAATAATATAAGTTTCAATTCTTAATTTCATAGGTACACAGGAAGAGGTCTTTTTACGGATCCTCCTTCTGTCTTCATGAGCAATAATATGTGGAGTCTTTTGTTGCCTGAAGGGTTTCAGATTGAAAATCTGAAACTTGGTAACATTAGTAAGTTTCAAATTCCAACACTAATTCCTTTCTTGTTTAGAATATCATCATATTCTTTTTTGACATTTTCACAGCCTTTGCTTCACGTGACAAAATATTTCTCAAGGGCAGGGATACTTCTGAGCTTGCTGTAGTCTATTCATCTTACATATCAAAACTGTTATCTAGATATAGAGGGTCCAATAATTTTGGAGCATTGATTATGGAACCAGGCAAGAATTTTATGAGCTTGCATAATTTGAAGTCCTCATTTTAATTCCAAACTCTCCTCCTTTCCCTCTAATGATCTTATCTGTTGATATTACTTTCTCCAATGAATAAATATGAATGAGAAAAACAGAACAAGAATCAGTTACTCACTTAACACACATCAATGTGATAATATATTAGAGCTATGCTCACAGTAATGCAACTTTCTGTGTAAGGAAAATATTGCATATGGTCTCTACTCTTTAGATCTTCCAAAAAGCAAAAGTTTCTTGCTTTTCTGTCTTGGTTTCTTAAGATGTTTTCATTCTTTAGTTGTTCCATTGTCTATTTAGATTTCTAAATTAAAATAGTTGCACCTACTTCCCTAAATTTCTATAATCTCATTTGGACCTGAACTTTTCTTTAGTTATACAAGGTGCTGGAGGAATGCATATGGTTGATCCATTATTTCAGCGAGTACTTGTTAATGAGTGTTGGAGTGGAAATATTCCAGTTATCTTTGATGAGATTTTATAGTCAATGTTTTATTTTTATGCTACTATGATTTATAGTTAATTTAAAATTTAATATTTAGGTTTAAAACGTTGATAAGTATTAGTTAAAAATTATTATAAATATAAAGTAAATATTGATTTTGTAAGTTCTTATGTATTTAATGTATTGAGAAAACTAAAATTTTCTTTGTTTAATTTACTTCCTTTACTAATACTCTTAATTCACTTTTTAGTCAAATGATAGATAACTATACAGCAAATTTGTGAGGAAAAAAATTAAAAACTTTGGGTTATTAGCTAACCTTTATAATTATATACGCACAACTATATTTAAGTTACTAAAAACTTTATTGACAACTATAATTTTCCTATACCAGGAGGGTATGATAAAGCTGATTCATTTTTCCCCACATTCTTTTTATATATTTTTTTATTATTTTTATTTTTCAGTGCTTCTCGATGCAACAAATAATGGATTTTCTAATTTTAAGTTCCAAATTTTATCATGGCTTTTCTATTTTTAAGTTCTAAATTTTATAAATATTTGCTATTTGATTTAACCATTTAGCTTTTAGTGCCAGTATTTTGTGTTTATGGAAAGCCATGTTCCTCAATAGTGTCTTGATATTATATTAATGTGATATGTCCTCTTGTTTTGGTTAGCTCAAGGCTTTCTTGCATGGACATTCTAACTCTGCACATACTTTGGGTTGCATGGCTGCTGTTAAATCAATCCAATGGTTTAAAGATCCTTTGTTTGTTATTATATGCATGCAGGGTTCTGAGAGTAAGGAGCTAGCTGCTACATCCAAACTTGAGGATAATTATTTGTGTCTGCATCTTTTTATATTTGTTAAAGTAGGAAGCAATATTCTTTTAAATGACTATTTTCTAACTCTATTGTGTGTTGTAGTTGTTGCTGTTTGTGACTAAGAAAAATTCAGATGAGTTTTTTCCAATTTTCAGAGAAGCAGCAAAACTTTTCAAGGGGAAGGTATAGTTTCTCACAGGTTCTTACTTAATACTCTGTTATAGCATTCTTCAGATGGAGTCTAGACAGATTTCTATGTTCTTTTTATTTAACAAAATAATTTGTTTTTATCTGCACTAGTCAGAACTAGTTTTAAATTTTACGAATACTCTGTGGGTATATAGGAACTAACACTAATCACCTTGTCCTTATTCATAAAATTATCACAGTTCTTTCTTTTATCATGCATTTTGTTCATTCCCTTGAAAAGAATCTTTGTATTTCTAATGTTCAATTATCTGTTGTAGCAAGCTTCTTTGGCATCACCGGAAAAGGTCCCAAAGTAATGGAACCACCACCCTTTCTTTTGTTTTATCTAAGTATGTGAGAATGAAACTCATCGTATCTTGCATAGGTACTTGCATATATTAAGGTACGCTTCTTTCTACTTGTCAGGGGCTCTGTTCATTTTGGTATCATGTTAATGAATGTGCATGAATGCTATCTTCTATCTTAGTTATGTTTGAAATCTTGGTTGTGGCTGAAAATTCCATGTATGCTTTTTTTCTTAGGCATTTGGTGAAGATTTTCTTCATGACAAGTTAAAACCTTTCCTCAAGTCAGATCCAGTTCCAGAAACTGAGTTATTTTCATTTTCCATAAATGTTCTTTTGGCCTGGTATTTTAGCCACTGATCTAACATGTATGCTAACTTGGCAGAATGATGGTGACGTAAAAATTGTTGTCGGGGATAACTTCGATGACATTGTATTGGATGAGTCAAAGGATGTTCTCCTTGAGGTACAATAATACTTGTTCCATAGCTTGCAAGAGTCATTTTCTACTTTTGTTGGTAAACATAGATCATATTAACAAGTTGTCGTTGTAATATTAGCTTTATGCTCCTTGGTGTGGCCACTGCCAAGCGCTGGAACCAACATACAATAAACTTGCAAAGCATCTTCGTGGTATTGAATCTATTGTAATAGCCAAGATGGATGGTTCAACAAACGAGCATCCCAGGATAAAGGTAACTCGGATTTAAAGTATATGTTGGTATCATATGGTTTGTACTGTTGCAATTATATCAATTAAAACAACCCAACCGATCGTATAGTTTGAATATTGAATTAAGCATTACAATGGAAGCCATTATAACAATCCTTTCAATGGATTCTTGTGTACTGAATGAATTATATTTACTTTGCAGACTGACGGATTCCCCACAATTCTCTTCTTCCCAGCAGGAAAAAAGAGTTCTGACCCTGTATGTGAATACGAAATGAGAGCACATATTTATGTCTATTCAGCATTGCTGGATCTGCATGATATTTTTCGTTAAATGATCTTAAATATTTTTCAACTCATCGTGCCTGCAGATCACTGTCGATGTGGACCGTACGGTGGCAGCATTTTATAAGTTCCTGAGGAAACATGCATCAATCCCATTCAAGCTCAAGAAACCAACCTCAACTTCTAAAGCAGGTTCTGGTGTCAAGGATGAACTATGAGGAGTAGAATGGCATTTCTATTTATAGTTACTTAGAGAGATGATAGCATAGTTACACAAATTGCAGGAGGAATGGAAAAGAATGCTAGAGAGGTAACGTGTATTTGGGGTGAGAATTTATTTATTTATTAATTTATAGATTGAAAGAACCTTGAAATCTTAGTATATAATATGTTCACTTAAAGGGGTACAAGAATAAATTGTGCATGTGTTGTAAGGATCTACTTGGATGCACTTATTCTATTTTTCTTTTCTATGCTGCAGTTATAACAATTAAAAACCAAAAAAAATAGTAAACCTTACGTTTCTTGAGAAATGTGTCCCAACAATTTTTTTTATTCCAAAAAATAAAATCCATACCTTGGGACAGCATGATAGCCAACCAACCCAATTAGAACTGCCTCTTGGACCTATTAGCTCAGCCTATTCTGGGCTGTATGTGGCAGCAGTGAAAACTAAATTTAAAAATACATCTATTCTGACAATTCATCAACGGCAATGACCAATTAACGAGCTTATGTATGTTTCCAAAAATATTGAAGTTCTTTTTAATGATTTTAACTAGGGGCACTCTACTATACAGATTGAGTGATATAAAGAGAGAAAATAAATTCCTTTTATATTTATTTTTTATTATTTTATTGTTATTCAAAGTGTGAGTCTTACTTTTTTTAATCTCTCTTTCATCCCATAAAAAGAAAGATCTGTAAACTTACATCTTTACTATATAATTCATCTTTTAACTATTGATCTTAATTGTATGTATTATGATAAATATTAACGGTCAAGATAATTAAAATTAGAGAAAATTTCACTCCCCTCTCCTGTGAGATGCTAAAATGACACTCCCTTTCCCTCTATTTTATAAATGTACATTTTCCTCCCTTTTAACTTTTAAAAAACCTCATTTTTAATCCATTTTAAACTTTTTGTGTTAACTAATGTTAACTTTATCCATTTTTTAAGAAAAAAATTATTTTTTAAAAAAATATTCATTAGCAAAAATTTTATTTTTTATTATTAAATTTTGCTTAATAAAATATTTTTTAATAAATTATTTTTTTATTGATTAAATTGTATTTTTAAAAAAATTAATAATTATGTTATTTTTTTAAATACCCTTTAATAATTTTTTAATTATTAAATTATAATTTTACCAAAATTTTTGTTAACAATTTGTTTATATTTTACTATTAATTTTTCGATATCTATATATTATTTTAACATTAAATAAAAAATTTTTGTAAGATTATTTTT
>NC_029777.3:59324720-59326750 GCF_000817695.3 Arachis duranensis
CTTCTTGTGTAGGGGCGTTCATCACCTTGCATCATGGGTAAGTGAAACGCCAACCTCACATTTTCCGGACTAAAATCTAAGTATTTTCCCCGAACCATTGTGAGATAATTCTTTGGACTTGGGTTCATACTTTGATCATGGTTCCTAGTGATCCATGCATTGGCATAGAACTCTTGAACCATCAATATTCCGACTTGTTGCATGGGGTTGGCTAGGACTTCCCAACCTCTTCTTTGGATTTCATGTCGGATTTCCGGATACTCATTCTTTTTGAGCTTGAAAGGGACCTCGGGGATCACCTTCTTCTTTGCCACAACATCATAGAAGTGGTCTTGATGGCTCTTGGAGATGAATCTCTCCTTCTCCCATAACTCGGAGGTGGAAGCTTTTGTCTTCCCTTTCCCTTTTCTAGAGGATACTCCGGCCTTAGGTGCCATTGATGGTAATGGAAAAACAAAAAGTTTATGCTTTTACCACACCAAACTTAAAATTTTGCTCGCCCTCGAGCAAGAAAGAAAAGAAAAGTAGTAGAAGAAGAAGAGAATAGGGAAGAGAGGGAGAAGAGTTGTTTCGGCTATGTGGGAGAATGTGGGTTTGTGATGTGTGAAAAAGAAGAAGAGGGGAAGGGTATTTATAGGGAGAGGGGAGGGTAAAGGTTCGGCCAATTTGGGTGGGAATGGGTGGGAAAATGAATTTGAATTTTATGAAGGTAGGTGGTGTTTATGGGGAAGAGGAGGTTGATGTGAATGGTAAATGGGGTAATTGGGAAGAGGAATTGAGGTGATTGATGAAGAAGATTGGGAATTGTGACATGGGGAATTCAAATCACAAAAATAGGATTAGAAGGTAAGGTGGGAATATGGTAGGTGGGGATCCTGTGGGGTCCACAGATCCTGAGGGGGATCCTGTGGGGTCCACAGATCCTGAGGTGAAAAGAAATATCATTCCTTCACCATATAGGCATGTAAATTGCCATCGTGCATCATCCTGGCGTTCAAACGCCCATTGGTGCACATTCTGGGCATTCAACGCCCATGTAATGCATGTTTCTGGCGTTGAACGCCAGTTTCATGCTTGTTGCTGGCGTTCAGCGCCAGTTTGTCCTCTCTGTGCACATTCTTGGCGTTTAACGCCAGGTTGTTGCTTGTTTCTGGCGTTCAGCGCCAGAATGGTGCTCTGTTCTGGCGTTGAACGCCAGCCAGATGCATCTTACTGGCGTTGAACGCCAGTCTGCGCTACCTCCAGGGTGAAAATTTTTTTCTTCTATTTTTGACTCTGTTTTTAATTTTTTTGATTTCTTTTCGTGACTCCTCATGATCATGTACCTAATTAAACACAAAAATAACAAAGAAACAAAATAAAATAAAATTAGATAAATAAAATTGGGTTGCCTCCCAACAAGCGCTTCTTTAATGTCAATAGCTTGACAGTGGCTCTCATGGAGCCACAAGATGATCAGATCAATTTAGTGTGTTGTCTCCACACCAAACTTAGAGTTTGGATATGGGGTTTTAACACCAAACTTAGAGTTTGGTTGTAGCCTCACAACACCAAACTTAGAGTTTGACTGTGTGGGTTCTTCTTGACTCTGAACTGAGAGAAGCTCTTCTTGCTTACTCTCTTTTGTCACAGAGGAATGGCCATGTGCTTTAAACACAAGGTAGTCCCCATTCAATTGAAGGACTAATTCTCCTCTGTTGACATCTATCACAGCTTCTGCTGTGGCTAGGAAAGGTCTTCCTAGGATGATGCATTCATCATCTTCCTTCCTAGTATCTAGGACTATGAAATCAGCAGGGATGTAAAGGCCTTCAACCTTTACTAGCACGTCCTCTACTATTCCATAAGCTTGTCTCATGGACTTGTTTGCCAATTGTAATGAGAACAAGGCAGGTTGTACCTCAATAATCCCTAGCTTCTCCATTACAGAGAGTGGCATCAGATTTATCCCTGACCCAAGATCACATAGAGCTTTTTCAAAGCTCATGGTGCCTATGGTACAAGGTATTAAGAACTTGCCAGGATCTTGT
>NC_029777.3:59328053-59329842 GCF_000817695.3 Arachis duranensis
CTCCTTCCATCAAACTTGGATGTTGGCTTTGTGAAGTCACCAAGCATTCTCCTTGCATTATTATTATTATTATTTTCGGCTGCCATGTTCTTCTCTTGTTCGAAAATTTCTGAAAGGTTATTTCTGGATTGTTGTAATTTAGCTTCTCTTAATTTTCTCTTCAGAGTCCTTTCAGGTTCTGGATCAACTTCAACAAGAGTGCCTTTTCCCCTGTTCCTGCTCATATGAAAGAGAAGAAAACAAGAAAAGAAAGAGGAATCCTCTATGTCACAATATAGAGATTCCTTTANNNAAGAAAAAGGAATCCTCTATGTCACAGTATAGAGATTCCTTTATGTTAGTAGAAAAAGAAAGGGGAGAAGAATGTAGAAGAGGGGATTCGGATATTTAGATGGAGAGAGGTGAAGAGAAGTGTTAGTAATTAATTAATTAAATAGAATAAGAGAAGAGAAGAGAAATTTTCGAAAATAATTTTTGAAAAAGAGTTAGTGATTTTCGAAAATTAAAGATAAGGTAAGTTTAAATTTAAAATTTAAAACAAAAAGAATTTTTGAAAAAGAGATGAGATATTTTCGAAATTTAGAGAGGGAAAAGTAGTTAGGTGGTTTTGAAAAAGATAAGAAACAAACAAAAAGTTAGTTAGTTGATTGAAAAAGATTTTGAAATCAAATTTTGAAAAAGATAAGAAGATAAGAAGTTAGATAAGATATTTTGAAATCAAATTTTGAAAAAGATAAGAAGATAAGAAGTTAGATAAGATATTTTGAAATCAAATTTTGAAAAAGATAAAATTTTTGAAAAGATAAGATAAAAGATAAAAAGATAAGATAAAAATTTTAATAAAAAGATATTTTGAAAAAGATTTAATTTTTTTAAAAAGACTTAACTAACAAGAAACTACAAGATAAGATTCTAGAACTTTAAAGATTGAACCTTTCTTAACAAGAAAGTAACAAATTTCAAATTTTTGAACCAATCATATTACTTGTTAGCTAATTTTCGAAAATTTGATATAAAGATAAGAAAAAGATTTTTGAAATTTTCGAAAAATAAAAAGAAATGAAAAAGATATGATTTTTGAAAAAGATTTTGAAAAGATAAGATTTTTAAAATTGAAATTTTGACTTGACTTGTAAGAAACAACTAATTTTAAAAATTTTTGACCAAGTCAACCCAAAATTTCGAAATTTTGGAGAAAAATAAGGAAAAGATATTTTTTTGATATTTGAATTTTTAAAGAAAAACACAAAAATGACCCAAAACATGAAAATTTTGGATCAAGACACAAGATGCATGCAAGAATGCTATGAATGTCAAGATGAACACCAAGAACACTTTGAAGATCATGATGAACATCAAGAACATAATTTTGAAAAATTTTTGATGCAAATAAAACATGCAAGACACCAAACTTAAAAATCTTTAATGCATGAAAAATATGAATGCAAAAATGCACATGAAAAACAACAAAAGACACAAAACAAGAAATCATCAAGATCAAACAAGAAGACTTGTCAAGAACAACTTGAAGATCATGAAGAACACTATGAATGCATGAAATTTTCGAAAAATGCAAGAAAAAATTTTAAAGGCATGCAATTGACACCAAACTTAAAAATTAACACAAGACTCAAACAAGAAACACAAAATATTTTTGATTTTTATAATTTTCTAATTTTTTTTGTATTTTTATTGATTTTTTCGAAAAACATTTTTTGGAAAAACGAAAAAGGAAAGAAAAATTTTTGAAAAAGTTTTTGAAAAGAAAATTACCTAATCTGAGCAACAA
>NC_029777.3:59330990-59333706 GCF_000817695.3 Arachis duranensis
TTTCTGGCGTTTAACTCCAGACAGCAGCATGAACTTGGCGTTCAACGCCAAGTTACGTCGTCATTCTTCGAATAAAGTATGGACTATTATATATTGCTGGAAAGCCCTGGATGTCTTCTTTCCAACGCCGTTGAGAGCGCGCCAATTGGAGTTCTGTAGCTCCAGAAAATCCATTTTGATTGCAGGGAGGTCAGATTCCAACAGCATCAGCAGTCCTTTTGTCAGCCTTCTTCAGAGTTTTGCTCAAATCCCTCAATTTCAGCCAGAATTTACCTAAAATCACAGAAAAACACACAAACTCATAGTAAAGTCCAGAAATGTGAATTTAACATAAAAATTAATGAAAACATCCCTAAAAGTAGCTTTAAACTTACTAAAAACTATATAAAAACAATGCCAAAAAGCGTATAAATTATCCGCTCATCAATACTCTAATCTTTGCAAAAAGTACATAACACATGCTTTCTACATCTATTATTAGTCTTAACTGTTTAGGTTTATTTGCTTCTCTAACAAATCAAGGAAATAAAGTATATTGAGAAACAATGTACCTAGAGATGTAATTCGGTATATACTGCAAAGGTTTGAAAATTTCCATTTTCTTGTTATGCATAGATTTCATCAGCAGTCCCTGAAGGGAAAGGTGTATCATCTTCCAATAATTTGTTGCCCAAAAACAAAATGATCAACAGAATTCAGAGTGCACAAAATGTTCAAGGAAAACTCCCTCCAGAACCTGTCAAGCTGTCACACCTTCAAGAGATGCATGTAATAAATGTCTTATTTGAAGTAGGAGACCATACTTAAGAGGATACATATTTGAAGTAGTAAAAACAACACTTATTAGATAGTTTAAATACATTATTAGATATTAAGATAGTTTAGGGAACTAGATGCTAGATTTGACTAATTAGTGCTTATTGCAATGCTTGTATTTTGGTAAGTTTAGTAAGATAAATTTTTGTATAGGAGTTATTACATTTGATTTCCAATAATAAAAAATTATATATTGTATTAATACTTTGTTTATGAGTTATAATATTTCATTTATGGATTATGATTTTTTGTTATTGTGAAATTTTAATCACAAAATTATTTATTTAACGCGATAAAAACTGCTTTTTTTAAACGATAAAAAATGTCACCAGGGTAAAACGGCGGTTCAAAATGCCATTTTAACCAACCAAAATGCTACTGTCAGGGTAAAAATGGCGGTTTAAAAACGCCGTTTTAATCAACCAAAATGTCATTTTGTCAGGGTAATAATGGCGGTTCAAACCGCCGTTTTAACCTATAAAAAACCGTCGTTTTAACCCTGGAAATAACGGCGGTTCAAACCGCCATTTTAACTTATCAAAAACCGCCGTTTTAACCTATCAGAAACCGCCGTTTTAACCTATCCAAAAACCGCCATTTTAATTCCTGGAAATAACGGCGGTTTGAACCGCCGTTTTAACCTATTCAAAAACCGCCGTTTTAACCCAGGGAATTGTGGCTGTTTTTAAAAAACCGCCATAATAACCAGAATGGCGCCCAGAATTACGTCGTTTTACAAAACCGCCATTCTTGGTAATAATGGCGGTTCAAACCGCCGTAAATACCCAAAAAAACCGCCATTTTTACCAAAATTTTTTGTAGTGTCCGCGACGCTCTCTTCTCCTCCAAGCCCTCCGATTCCAAAGGTATGGTCTCTTCACCAAACCCTAATAAGCCCAAAGAAAGCTTCGGGACTACTCTCTCACTCTCAACTCGATCTTACGCTGTCACTCTCAACTCCCATCTCTCAACCCTGGAAGAGCTCAAATCCCCGCCGTCACCAGCACCGTCCTCGCTGCGCCATTAGCCTCCCCTCTGCCTCGTCTCCCCCTCGTCACTAGGGTCGCCCTCCTCGCCGATCTCCTCTGCATCGTCAGTGTCGTCTCTCTCTCTGCTCCCAACGCTAACTGCAATGTAAGTCTCCTCAGTTAGATCTGTTCTCTTTGTACTTGATTTCTCCGCGAGCCCAGAGCCACTACTAGACCCTGTTTTACTGTGCACCCACCCTCTGCCACTGTCGCTACCCCAGCGCCACCACTAGGCCGCCACCGTGTTGTTCTGGCCATTCACTCATCATCATCAATCTTTCCCTTTCTTTCCCCTGTTCCAATTCCCTGCTTCCCAGGTTCCCCTTTCATCTCATTTAATCTGGTTTAACTCATTCTGTTTAGCTTGTTTAGTTCAACTAATTTAGTTTAGATGAATTAGGTGGTTAGAGAATCTAGACTGGTTAGTGGATGTAGGTTTTGTTTTGTTTACTGCTGCTGTTCGGAATGAATTTGTCTTTCCTCTGAATGTTGCCCTGGATGAACTTGTTTATTGTGCTGTTTTGGTGTTGAATTCTGGACTTGTGATTGCTGTTTATTGTATTTTTTTTCATTGTCCAAAATAGATGCTGTGAAAGTGTTACTGTTTCATTAATTTTTCTTGGTTTGTTGTTGCTGAGTGCTGCTTTGCTTGTTGCTTGGTCCATATTATATGAACTGCAATGATTTCAGTTTGTGGAACTGGTTAAGTCATATGAATTCTGTTTGCTGCTTGCTTGAACCTCGGAAACATGCTATTTACTGCTACTGTTTAATAAACAATTGCTTCTGTTGATGATTCTTTCTTATTTTGAGTTGTGTCTTGAACGTTCTGAATCCTGACACCAAAGTTTGATAATAATAATAATAATAAT
>NC_029777.3:59333971-59335507 GCF_000817695.3 Arachis duranensis
CACATACAAAAAGAAAAGATAATTGATATTCATTATTCATTATGATACAAAGAAATCGAGCTAGCTAGTTCTAAATTTCTAATAGAAAGAGATGGAACTGCTACAGTTTTGCGATGGGGTTGCAACTCTTATGGAGCACATAGGTTCATAATACACTTAATCTGAGCACATTGCACCATCAATATCTCAACCAATCATGTTTATTTCTGAAGTTTGAAGATTATATTAAAAAGATAATGACACTTGATCATTATGAGTTAGAGATACAGCATTATAAATCATTATATATCGTTTTTGTTGGTTCAATTTGTTCTTGATATTTTGCTGCAGGCTAGTATTAGAATGGATTACTTGAACGTGCACAAAGTGGAGCAGTTTTAGGTTGATTCTGATCTTTTACCAAGTATTTAGGTTGATGATCATCTCTATTAGTGTAATTTGATATACTATGAGCAGTTCTAACTTGTATTGTTTTTGTATTTTTCTTCGGTTTTTAGTTTTGGAATTTGAACTCGAGATTTATTTTGTATTTGAGTATTAGTTTTTTAATGTATAAAACAATTATAGTAAATTATATATGTCACTAACTATTGCTTGATTTGTCTTGTAATAAAAATTGCATACTATATTTGTAGGTTTGGTAATAAAAAAGGATTGAAAATTTATATTGTGTAGTAATGAAGATCAAGTAAGGAAAATAAATATTATTTTTTTTAATTTAACAAGGCTTTCGCCACGCTTTTAAAGCGTGGCTGTATATCTTTGCTATCGCCACGCTTCCAAAGTGTGGCCGTATCTCTCCCTATCGCCACGCTTATAAGGCGTGGCCGTATCTTTCTCTATCGCCACGCTTCTAAAGCGTGGCCATATCTCTCGCATATGGCCACGCTTTAATGGGTGGCCAGTTGTAAAAAGCGTGGCAAAAGAAAAAGCGTGGCGATAGGTCACCAAAAGCGTGGCGATAGAGCAACCGCCACCCTTTGATAGGTCACCCTTTCAAAAGCGTGGCGGTAGCTCAAAAAGCGTGGCGAAAAGCTATCGCCACGCCTTTTTCAGCTTTTCGCCACGCTTTAAAAGCGTAACAATAGACGTGTTTTCTTGTAGTGTATATATTTTTATTAAAGTTCTAACTTATTTGAATTTATAACCGTAATCGTATAACACTATTTATTTAAACACATTTACATAATAATTTTTATATTTAAGTAGGACTCGTTAATATAGACAAAAAAAATCAAGATTATTTTGGTTTTTATAGAATTTAATAGTGTTATATTCTGTATAATAAATTTTTAATACAATAATTTTTCAAATTAAAAATAATAGTTATTAATATTAATGGATAGGTACCAACTAAATTTTATAATGGAATAATATTTAGTCCAGACGTAACCCAAATTTTACACTATAAATTTTTTTATACTAAATAAATTAATTCTTTCAATAAATATATATATTAATCTCTTTATAAACAAATTATACATGAATATAATAAAATAAATTAAGTATATGATCCACGCATAACACGGGTTATAT
>NC_029777.3:59335797-59352653 GCF_000817695.3 Arachis duranensis
CCTACTTCTTTTTCAAATGATTAGTTTTGGATTTTTTTTTTATAACATTCCGTTTTTTCATAAAATTAATTCTCAGATATTCTATGATGAGAATGCGTATTCTGAGAATCACTATTCACCACGATATAATAAGGTAGACTAAGATAAGATAAGCGTAAAATGTAACATTCTACCCCACAAAACTTTATGCAATAGTCGTAAGTTAGAGGTGGTAAGGTATTATGACCTTTAAAAGAAAATATATACATATATAATTGAAGGATATAAATATAGCTAGGAGCCTGCGAAAAAAAATAACAGAAAAAAAGTTGCATCACACTTGTACACATTGAAAAAAACAAGCGTCGGTACACACACCCACACACGCACGCACGCACGCACGCACGCACGCACACTGCGAAAAAAATAACAGAAAAAAAGTCGCATCACACTTGTACACATTGAAAAAAACAAGCGTCGGTACACACACACACACACACACACACACATATATAGCACAGAAAAATACAAAAGATACAGTTTGTTTCTCTATAATCAACCTCTAAGAGAGATATACAGTTACAGTATACAAAAGTGGAAAACAACAACATCTAAAGCAAAATGAAACCCAAAAGACAATCTTCGCTTTCGAGGTGCATCACATCCTGCATTTGTAAAATAAACATTTTACAAAACGGGTGAGAACCAAAAGGTTCCTAGCAGGATAATAATTCCAAATAGAGATAATGTAAAAAGATATGAACCCGTTAGGCAATGCTATACTCCAATCAACATAAAGTTCAAGCCTAGGGTCCCTTCTAAACCAAACAGGGTAATCAGAGCTAAAACTCAGCTAATTAATGATCTCAGATTTCTAACTCCTCTCAATACACGTCATTAGTCCTTTCACTACAGGTCAATAGTTCTCTCAGTATCGCAATGGTTCGATTTCAGTTATTCAGTATCAAAACTCAGTTTTCCACAAACCTTCAATTATCACATCAGGAACAACACTTAGCATCACCATCGCCAGCATAAGAAATCTCACAGTTATTCAAACACATACAAAACAATACAAAAAATACACAAATAGAGAGAACAAATAGAGCAATTAAATCAAATAGCATATAGATACAATTATTTAACAAGGCAAGCTAAATACAAGATGCACACCCAATCAATACACACAAATGTAAATGATGCATGTCTGTCCTATGACCAATGAGCTCATTTGTCGATTATACAGCTAAACCCAACTTGTTTCGTAGCAAACCCTAAATAGTCTCTCGGTGCACGTATCTCCAAGAGGTATTCACTTCCATTAGAGGAATTATCTGGAAAGGTCTGAGTGTCCAGCCATAACTCACAATGGAGGGTCAACAATATCTCAAATATCAACCTGGGGCAAGTGGGGCGAATCAATGCATCTACCCAGGGAGTTCCAATTCTCAACCTGGAGCAAATGGGGCGAACCACACCCATCTTCCCAAGGATTTCTAATCCTCAATTCGGAGCAAGTAGGGCAAACCACACCCTTGTATCTACCCAGGGAGTTCCAATTCAATTCATTACGCAAGTGGGATAACACACAAATCTCGCCATAAACAAATATTTAATTAATACACAAGTGGAATATCACCCAGACCTTGCTAATCCTGCCAATCAGGCCATACTCAGTCGTTGTCAATCTCATTGTTCATGTCTTATGTCAATTTAATATTCAGTAAATTTATCACTCACAAGCTTCTATCAATATTCATCAACTTCAATCCACAATCTCATCCTAAATATCAATTTAACCCAATTTACATGTTCACACTCATTCCCAAAACTAAAAACAAGTTGTCGGACCTTAATTAGGGGTTAGAAAAGTTTGCAAGCTTGCCGAGAAAGCCAAATAGTCAAAAATAGAATTTATTCACAAAAACAAGACTTGTGCATACGCACATTGCTATGTGCATAAACAGATTAGAATGTTCTTACTGTCTCGTGTGTATGCATCCTCTCGTGCGTACGTATGACTCGTAAAATTCCCATGTTGTGCATATGCACACACTCGTGTGTATGTTCGAGCCTTATTTCCTGTTCTATGCTATGCGCACGCACCATAGTGTGTGTGGGCACGTATTCCAGAAATTCTGATTTTTTGCATAGTCTCAAAATTTAGTTGTGTTATACCAGTTTTTATTCATTAATATATTTCTCTATAAAATTTCAATTTCTTCCATTCTTAAATGATTTTCAAGATCTTTTAACTAACTTTGAACTAAGATAAATTTTGTATGAATCCATGCTTCGAGCACTAAATTATGGTGTGCTGAAGTTAGTTAAAAGTCTATTTTTATCAATTTTGAACCTTTACTCAATTTCACCAAAATCTCAATTCAACTCAAACCAAGACCATACCATTATCATTTCCAAATATTCTAACCCTCATTCATTTATCCACAATCATTCAATACCTAATAGATTGATTTTCAATCAGGTAATCCTCATCAATTCAATCCAACCTTCAACACACATACTCATGCAATAATATATCACAATCAACTCAATCAATCATCATTATTGCATCAATTGCAACATAATCACTCCACCACTTAACTCCACTTACCACACGAGAGACTCCTCACCCCATCACAGCCTCCAGCCCAATTGTCGCATCAATTATTATCATAACAAGCAAAGCCACAATCTCATATTCTATTCCATTCAAACAATCACATTTTCACATCAACCATTTAATTCACCAAATCACACTAACACATAACCCATTATTAATATACACAAATACATTTAATCCTATCCTAAGGTAATTAACCTAAGTTTTCACATAGATTTACATAATGCTTATTCGAAATCAAGACACGTACCTTCTTTGATAGAAGTCTCAACCTCGAAAACCTTTCTCCAGCTAATTCCCAATGTCACCAGTTCAAGCTCCACCAACTTTACACTAAAATGATCCTCGAATTAATTTCGCAGCAAAATTTACCGGGCTAGCTCTTCTTCACCCCAAAATTAATCTAAATAAGTTCTATTTTATCTAATCACAAGATTTCAGCAAAATTCATACCAAGTTCATCTCAAATTTGGGCAACCAATGAAAAAAGTTTTTCTTACCTTATTTCTCATAGCCTTTGGTCAAAACTCTGCTAGAACTCAAGATTGAGCCTCCCCTAACATTGAAAAATCGAACTTTTTTCAATACCCAAACCAAAATGCAAAACTAAAAGAGAAATAGAGAATAGGACAAAAATTTTGAGTTTCTTACCACAATGGTTACATAGAATCGAAGAGCATGATGAGTGCGACGTGTGGTCAAAAACAGATCTTCGATCAGAGCTACAGTTTGGAAGTTATGAGGATTTTTGTAAAACAATAAATAGTGCTTTAGGACAAATGTTCTTTCTCTTCTCGTCTCTATCCATTCCCTCTCTCACACACACTAAGGTAAATGTTCTTCTCCTTCTCTTCAACCGTTTTAGCCCATTGGCACAATTTTGGGCCAAAACCTTTAAAATTAGTGTTTTAATTTATATTCTAAATATTTTTATTTTCTCGAATTATAAAATTTTAAATTCTTAAACCTTTTACTCATAATTAATTTATTAGTTAATTATTCATTATTTAACTGAGTTTTACATCCTACCCACCTAATTAAAAATTTTATCCTCAAAATTTATTCTCATGTCGGACTCAAGCTCCCATGTTTGCTCTTCCACTCCGGCTCGACTCCAAGCAAATTTCACCAATGAAACTTCCTTTTTCCGCGGTCCTTGACATTGATATCATCAATTCTGACTGAAGCTATTTGAAACGTCAAATTTTCTTTCAAGTGAACTAACTCGGGTGATACAGAATTTTTGCATAACTATCAGCAAGTGCACCAGATCGTATCAAGTAATACCACAGTAAGTGGGTTATTGTTCCCACGAAAATTAAGGAATTAAACAAGCAATGATTGATTGAGTATTCTAGTCAAATAATTCATAATTTGATGATGAACAGTTGATAATAGAAGCATGAAATTTAAATAACTTGAGAAATAAGAACTTGAAAGCAATAAAATGACTAGAAAGTAAAGAACGAGAATATAAATTACTAAAAACTTAAATTACAAGGATGTAAATTGCAAGAATGGAAATGATTAAAAAGTAAAGTGCAAGAATAGTAAAATACAAGAAAGAAAATGAAGCAACCTAAATGAACATTAATTGAAAGTAATTAATAAAGAAAGGGAATAAGAGAATAAGGGATGAATCATTGGGTACAGAGATATGGAATTCTCTGGATCAAACAGTTTTCATCTTAAGTTCAATCATGCAATTATTGATCTCTTAGTAAATTATAATTGATTGAATTTCAATTCTTTGATAATTCAATCTCTCTTGACTTGATCAATTGCTAATTCCTTAATCTAGTTGCTGGTGAGAAGAGATGAAACTTGTTCTCTAATTTAGTGTCACGCAATTTCATGAATTTAGATGTGGGTTGATTAAATGTCAGATATCAATCTCAAATTCAAATTCACAAGAAATGGAAGAAAGATCTTTGAGCTCAATTGATACAATCCTTTTTCCAAGTTCTCATAAAATTTAAGTTAGATCCAAATTTTATTCAAAGATATTTGAATCCTTAAAATGAAGAACGAAGATTCTTTCTAAAGAAACAAATAAAAGATGAATAAAAGATAAAGAGTAAATCACATTTAATCCATCAAATTATAATAGAGCTCTTCCCAATCAAAAGGGAATTAGCCACTCATGGATTACAAAATCAAATGAAAGAAGTAGAAACGAAAAGTGAAAAGAAGAGGTTACGGGGAGAATGTCGATGAGGGCATCTCATTTCTGGCTCCGTGCTTCTCCTATCGTTTGGCATTGTCTACATGTATCTTTCTTTAATTTGATTTGAATGAATTTAGTGTTAAAAACGAAACTATTGGCTGTGGAATGGGAATTTTGTCAGGATGTGGTCGGATTGTGTTTTAGCGCGCAACTCATATATATAGACAGAAAGAGACGATTGTTCCTAACTGTGTATGTGGCTGCGTTTTGGAATAGTAGAGGTTGAATATTCAAATTAAACTGGAATTGAAGAACCAAGACAACGAAACAGTCAAGAGTATTGATCAGTAGTTTGGTATGAAATTAAAGCGCCTTTTTATTTGACCTGGCTTGTTTAATTAATAAGAGTAGTATATAATATTTGGAGTTGGTCTTAATTTAGCTAGGTTACGGAGCACAGAACCTAGGAACGTCTTCATCAGATTGTTCTATCTATCACTAATTAATTTTTTTTTTTGGGCAACGTCAAACAGTAGTGAAGCAACCACGGTTATATTATGATGTGCTTGACTATTTCAGTATTTCTTGTTGCAATTGCTATATGCCTGTCAGCTAGTATGCATAGCGATTAAATTAGGGGACGAAAGACTCGAATGCGATTTCTAAATAAATACAAAGAGACTATATTATTTGAGCTATAATTTATTGGCGGTGACGAAACTAAATTGAAATTTAAGTAAGTTTTTTTTATAATTTGTTGGGAGGTAAGTGAATTCTTCATAGCAAACTATCTTTGTTTTTCTAATTTTGAAAAAGCAAATTTGCAAACAATAATTTTTTTATTATTTTAATATTTTAAAAATATAATTTTAAACATTATATATCAATAAACAATGATATTACACCATTTTCTTAAAATTAATCAAATTACCAAACTAATAACGTATACAAGTTAAAATTAAATTTGAGGATCAAAATTTATTTCACAATGAAAAGAAAATTAAAATAAAAACTTTAAGAGATTAATCTAAAATTATGTATAATTTATATAGAAAGAAATTAAAGCTTGCCCGATTGTCCCCTTCTTTTTAATGAAACTCTGCTCTTTGATCGTTTAAGATTAAGACATATACTTATTAGATAATCAATAAATTAATAAAGTTATATATATACAGTGACGGACCCAAAAAATTTATGTTGGGAAAAAAATAATACACATTATTATCAAAAGATATATTAATTTAAATTTTAAAAAATAAAAGTGCATATTAATTATTCGAATACAAAAAAAAACTAAAAATTACATTAGTCGCTAACTTTCTTCTCTTCAAATTTTTGAAGGTACTTCTCTTCTTATTTTCATATTTTAAAAATGTTGAATAATTGTTTCATTATCAACCTGATTGAATGTCTTTTTTTCTATATATGTAACTAACAATTCATTCAACCACTCATATCTCATTCGATTACAAAGTCGACTTTTTATGATATTCATAGCAGAAAATTCTCTTAACTGATGTCGTTGCCACAAGTAGAATCAAAGCTAATTTCAACAGAAGAAACGCCAATGGATAAACAATATGCTTTTTTGTCTCAACTAACTTTTTTGTCACTAAATTGAGAATAAAATAAAATATATAAACTCATGAAGAGAATTAAAAAAAATAGATTAATACCTAAATTATAATTATTTGAATTAAAATTTGCAATTGAAAATATAAAAAAGAGAAACAATAAAATTGAAAAATACATAGAGTTATAGAGAGCTATATAAAACAAAATAGAAAATTTAAAATTTACCTTTTGATGAAGAGAAGATGACCACTAGACAAGGAATAGAAAAAGAATATTGAAAATATGAAATTAAGAAGAGGGTTTAAGAGAATAAATGAGTAACAGGATTTAAGAATGAAAGAAGATTAAATTTGATTAGGTTAACTAATAGTAAAAATGATAGAAAGATAAAATGGATTTGGAACTTTTAATAATTACACTTAATTTATTTATAGTGATGTCATTTAAAAATTTAAAATGAGACATATTATATATGTATATTTTTTTGTTTAAAAAAATGAAATGATTATGAGGGTACCCGCATTGCTAAGAGTATACTACAAAAAAAATTAGTTTTATCAACAAATTTTTAGTGGCCATAACACAAAGGTTACTATTAATTTTATTTAAATTATATTTTAGTGGCAATTATAAATTTGTCATTGTTACTATATTTTATAATGACAATTATTGCTATGGCCACTAAATTAATATTCTCTTTCTATTTCTAATTCTACTTTTTCTCTATCAATAACGGCAATTATTATTATTGTTGCTTATCATTGGGATCATCCTATATGTACCCTTCGTTGGCTGCTGCTAAGGCTGCTATGATTTCTATTGGTGAAGAAATTGCAACCCAGGGATTGCCACTGTGAATCTGTCCCTTAGTTAGATTAACACAATTTATCAAACCTTCAATAGAAGAAGAGCTGGCCAATTTTTAAACTTTTAGTCTTTTAATTAAAATTAAGTTAGAGCAACTCAATGGTGTTGTTTTAGTGAAATATGAGATTTTTATTTTATTGTAAGGACTATTTTGTTTGCTTGTTCTCCATTCACAATATGGTTTAGCTTTGACCTTGAGAAGACCAAGAGAGTATACTTTGCCTGCCATCTAGAACTTTTGTTTATCGCGATTGACCGTGGTTTATAATCCTGGTTTTACTGCAGGTGCTACATGCTGCGGTGATGAAGCAGCTTGAAATATCTAAGTTGCTGGAGAACATGTGGAAGTCAAGGTGTCGGGCAAGTTGGTTCTTTGGGTTTTCTGATTATTTTGTTCTCTGCCTTGGATAAATGGTTGCAAACAAGAGGATCCTAGTGATCCCTTGATGATTCCACATAACGGATTCTGCATATATGTGCACTGATGAAAATCTTTGTGCCATGCTTTGCAGCGGTTCGCTGACTCATTCTGTGAAGGCACTTGGCATCTCCCTCAAGATTGATACCGAATTGGCACTCAAAGTCGGAAGGCGTACCGGACGAGCCTAATTATCCCTACCTAAAAAATAATAATGTCCAAGCATTCAAATCCTTTCTTCTAGTTGGTGCTTACCATGCTGCATTTTAAAACTCAAATAAAAAATATAAGACAGTTCCAGAATGGTCGTATGATAGAATTATGATCTAAAGAGTAAGCTCTCACTATCAGATTAATATGTTGCTTAAGGTTCTAGAGTAATAAAGTAATAATGTGAATTCTTTTACTAGCTTAGTCTAGCAAAATTGTATATACTAAGCTTATTATATATTGAAGGTCTTTTCCTTTTCTACGTAGGCGTTTGTCAAATAACGCCATATGCTGAAGTTCATTTTATCTTCTAATTTTGTTTTCCCTTTTTATAATTGAAAAATGGTAGCAAGGGAAAATTTTGTCCAAGAAAAGCTTCATTTGCACAATATATCTAATGGTATAAGATCAATTTATCATAAGCTTCATTTACATACACATATTAGTGGTGCCTATATAACAAAAACTATCGCCTGTTATTTTAAGTAATAGTGTAGCCATGTAGGATCAAATGTGTATATCGTCGTCATCATCATCATCATCATCATTCTAAATGGATATCAAAGTAAACATTAGAATGCAGTTTACGAAAAAGACGCCAAAAAGGTCTTGAACTCTTGACTTGTTGTTTGGTGATGCTCTTTCTTCACCAAGAAAAAAAAATCTGACATATATGTGATGCAGGTAATGCAAAGCCTCAAAGACCTAGGAGCACTTCAACCTACAGGGACTTATCATCAGTAAGAACCTTAAGTTGATTATTTAGTTTTACAAGCAATTGAGGTGTACGTTATGGTTCACATAATTGCATTTAGCTTGCATGTCCAGTTTTTCTTGAACATTCTGCTTAACCAGCACTGTGGTGAGGTTTGTATCTCAATATTGTATTATTCCTTTAGCTGATTGTTTTGTTGATGCAAAAATAATTGTTCTTACTCGGTTATTCAAAAACAAAATTATATTTCTGTGGTAGGATCTATTTGCTATAGCACAAGATCAGCCATTCCATTTTCCATCTACCTTCACCTTTGTTATCAGGGTCTTTTCAACACTTGAATGTTTTTTTTTTCCTTTCTTTTATAATCATACATCTCTCAATGAATGATAGTTTAATTTTTTTTTATTAGTTAGTTTACTTTGGAAGTTTGTGTCAGGCATAGGTACACTGAATCCAGATTTCCCGTTTGCAAAGATTGCTGCACGCTATGCCCAAGAACTTCTAGATTTAAAGTAGAGGCGGCAAACCGGGCCGTAAATCATGGAGCAGATAAGGAAGCTTACATTGATCTCTTAATTTGTGAAAAAGTACAATGTTTATTTAATGAAAAGTCAAATCTTCTATTGTTCAAATCCAGCATTGTTAGGTGTTGCAGCTTGGATTGGCTTTGGAAAAGTTTAGATCCTAAGTACTAGCTAAAAAGAAATTGAAGAATTCTGTGCTTACCTTCTAATCAATTTTATGTCAATGTGCTTTGTAAATGTGGTGTTACTTTGGAAATAATCTATCTTGAGTTATGACTTCTTAGGCGTAAGGTCTTCTATTTGCGTGTTTGATTTCAGCTGTGGCATGTATATGATATTCATAGTTATAGGCTTGTAGCATTTTTTGTTATTTAGATTTGTAACATGATTTATTACTTTTCAAGAGAAATTTGTGTATCAATATTTTAAGTTTAATGAAATATCTTATTTTATAATGATTAATTTCAGTATATTTATATTATGTATAATAATAATAATTGTTGGAAAAAATTATTGAGATTCTAAAAAAAAGATAATTCTTTACTTCTAAGAAAATGAGTATAATATAACTAAAAAAAGTCTTAAGATTTTAGCGACAATAACAATGGCAACTAAAAGTAAATAACATTATAATTTTAGAAATATTTTCAGGGGCCATATAAATTGCCGGTAAAATGGGTTTTGGCGCCAATAGTAATGGCCACTAAAAGTGAATAACATTGCAATTACAGAATTACTTTTGGTGGCCATATGAATTGCCGAGAAAATGGTCGCTAAAAGTTATATTAAAAAGGTCTTTACCGGCAAATGTTATAATTGCTGCTAAAACCTTTTAGTGACAAAGCATAAGACGGCTGACGAGCGGATATTTTATACGCTTTTTGGCAACATTTTCATATAGTTTTTAGCATGTTTTGTTTAAGTTTTATTATATTTTCATAGGTGTAAAATTCACATTTTTAGTTTCTACTTTGAGTTTATGTGTTTTTATGCAATTTTAGGTATTTTCTGGCTGAAATTGAGGAGATGGAGCAAAAGTCTAATTCAGAGACAGAGAAAGCACTGCAGATACTATTCGAATCTGACCTCCTTGCACTCAAAAGAGCTTTTCTGGAGATACAGATGTCCAAATGGAGCGTTCTCAACAGCTATGGAAAGCTCACTTCCAAAGCTTTCTAGCAATGGATAATAGTCCATAATTTGCTTTAGAATTAAAGGCCCAAACCTGGCATCCAATGCCAGCCTCCTGCCGCAGTCCAGGCGTCTAGCGCCCAAAGGAGAAGACCAGCGTCCAAACGCTCAAAGAGGACCCCCTAACCAGCGTTCAATACCCTAGAGGCCTTCTAGCATGTGAATCTCATCAAAACTCATCCCAAACAGTCACCAAGTGGGCCCCAGAAGTGAATTTTAGCACTAAAAGACTATTTTACCCTTTCTTATGTAATCCTTAGTCATTAGCTTAGTATTTAAAGAACTTTTACACGATCTTCAAGGGGAGATCTGCCATATTTTCATTTTTTCACATTGTATTCTCTATCTGTATGAGTTTCTAAATCTCCTAGGTTGAGGGGAGGAGCCCTGCTGAGTTTTATGGATCAATAAAAGTATTATTATCTCTTTTTAATCTGTGTTTGATTCAATTCTAAGATGTATTTTCATTCTTCAACTTGATGAATGAGATGATCCGTGACAATCATCTTCGTTCTTCATTCTAAGAGTGCATGCCTGACAACCACCCATGTTCTTCTTGGGTTCGTGTGAATATGTAATTGGAAAGCATTGAACCACTAGCTTGATTATACATCTCTTAGATGGCTAATCCAAGTCTTCATTGGGGTCTTATCGAGACATCAGTTCAGCCAAGGTATGGGGAGATTAGGGTCTCTGTGGTAGAGGCTAGAACCCAATGGTGCAACATTCTCTGATCTGGAAGATCCGACCTTGTCTGTGGCATTTTGAGTAGGATCATTAAGGAGAATCGACTGCAGGAGCTTCACCCTCAATTAGAATGGATCCACACTAACCTTGGGGTTCAGATCTGGAGGAGCATTGGCGACCTCTCAATCGGCGACAATCACATACAGCCTACCATAGAAGAAATCATACAGTATTGAAGGAGACAGTAAGACCAGAGTTAATGTAGAAGGACAAAGCATCTCCAAGCCTTAACCATCTTCTTATCATTGTAAACAGGACAACCTAGTTTAGATCTCATTATTCCTTTTATGCAATTAAACAACATACCAACATCTCCTACTCATCTGACTAAGATCTGCAAGATAACCATAGCTTGCTTCAAACCACAATCCTCGTGGGATCGATCCTGACTTGCTCAGGTATTACTTGGATGACCCAGTGCACTTGCTGGTACAGTTGTACGAAGTGTGGGGATTCATGCACCAAGTTTTTGGTGATGTTGTCAGGGATTGTTCGAGTTTGGACAACTAACGGATTATTTTGTTGTTTAGATTAGGTAAATTTGCTTTTATTTACAGGTTTAGTTTTATTTTGTCTGAGTCTTTTGTTTTCTTTTCAAAATTGTTTTAAAAAACTTTTGTTTTCTTTGTTTAATCTTTGTTTTTGGTTTGAGTCTTTTCTTTTTGTGCTTGTGAATTTTTGAATTTCTTGAGTCTTTCTTCTAAAAATTTTCAAAACCTTTTCTTTTTTTGGCTACGTATTTTCTTTTGATTTTCTTACTTTTGAGCCTTATCTATTTCTTGTTTTCTTTTTCAAAATCTTTTCTTTTCTTTAGAAATCTTTGTCTTTTGTTTGAGTCTTGTGTCAATCTTTCAGTTTGGTGTCCTTTGGTCACTTTGGCTTTCATTTCTTTTGACCAGTTGTTGGTTTTTCTTTCTTCATATTCGAATTATTCTTGGTTATCTTCCTTGTTTGATTTAAAAAATTTTAAGTTTGGTGTCTTTTTGTGTTTTCTTGGTAATTTTTGTAAAATTTGAATCCTTGATCCTAAAAACTTTAAGTTTGGTGTCCTCTAGTGTTTTTCTTTGTCAAAATTTCGAAAATTGTGTTTTTAATTTCAAAAATTTTTTAATTTTGGTGTCTTTTAGTGTTTTTATTTTAAAATTTTCGAAAATAGTGTCCTTGATCTTCAAAAGTTTTAAGTTTGGTGCCCATTGTGTGTTCTTTATTTTCTTTAAAATTTTCGAATTGTTCTTGAGTGTTCTTTCTTGGTATTCAAGTTGTTCTTGCTTCTTTTCTTTTTTTGATCTAAAAAGTTTTAAGTTTAATGCCTTTTGGTATTTTTCCTTTCAATTTTCGAAAATTTTGTATCTTAGATCTAAAAATTTTAAGTTAGGTATCTTTTGGTTGTTTTTCTCTTTCTTTATTAATTCAAAAAATAAAAAATATATTTTCTATCTCTATTTAAAAATTATTTTCGAAAATTTCAAGCAAAATTTCAAATTTTAATTTCAAAATCATTGTCTTATCTTATCTTAATTTCAAAAATCAAATTTCAATTCTTGTCTTTTTATATCCTATCAAATCTTTTCTTTTAAAATTAGATTCTTTCTTATATATTATCTTTCTTTTAAAATTTAAATTTCAAAACTTTTTAAATTAGAAAATAACTTTTTGATTTTGATTTCAAATCTTTTTAATTTAAAACTTATCTTTTCTTTTTCAATTCTTTATCTTTAATTTAAAATCTTTTCTATCTTATCTTCTTCTAAATTTTAAAATTAAATCTTTTTCAAATCTTTTCAATTCTTATGTTATCTTGTTGACTTTTTCAAATATTTTTAAAATTAAATCTTTTCTAATCTTCTATCTTATCTTATTTTCAAATCTTTCTTAATTAGTTACTTGTTCTCTCTCTTCTTTTCCAAAACTTACTAACTAATTCCTCTCTCTTCTAATTTTTGAAATTTTTTAATAATCTCTTTTATTTTCGTATTACTTTTCTATTTTTATTTTATTTATTTATTTAATTTTCGAAAAAAATTCCATCTCTCTCCCTTTACCTCCATTCTTCTTGTCTTCCTAAGACATCTTACTGGAAGTGCTCTATACTCTGATATAGAGACACACACCTTCCCACTTCCTTGTTTCCTGACTGAGTGTACAAGAATAGGAAGAGTTCAACATGAACCTTAATGGAAATGAACAATTCAGAAGAATTTTGGAGTCTTATACAGCCCCCACTCCAGATTTCTATGGAAGCAGCATTAACATACCTCCTATTGGAGTAGCTAACTTTAAGCTCAACCCACAGTTAATCATTCTAGTGCAGCAAAACTACCAATTTCATAAACTTCCACAAAAACAGGCCACAGAATTCCTTGCAGAATTCTTGCAATTAGCTGACACATTATACACTAAGGGAGTAGACTAGGATATCTACAGATTGATACTTTTTTTCTTTGCTGTTAAAAACCAGGCAAAGAGGTGGTTAGATAAGCTACACAAGTCTAGCTTGAAAACATGGAATCAACTAGTGGACAAGTTTTGGAATCAATACTTTCCTCCAGAGAAGCTGACCCAATTGAGACTGGACATCCAAGGTTTGAAATAAGGAGATCTTGAATCCCTTTATGATACCTAGGTGATATACAAGATGATGCTAAGGAAATGCGCTACTGAAATATTTTTAGAATGGGTAAAGTTAGACATCTTCTATTACGGACTCACAGATTTGGCTAATATAACGACCCAATTTTCAGTATGTCTAGATCATACCAGAAACTGAGTATCACTAAATTGCCTTCCTAATTATTATCTATTATTTAGTTATATGAGCCTGATTCGTTGTTAAAAGCGTAGTTATTTTGCGAGGTACTTTTTTTTTGAAAACATTTGTATTAATAAATAGAGTCATTCATAATCAATTCACAAATGATAAGAGATACAACAGTTATAAACAACTACAATTATATACATCTCAAGCAGTCAACAACATTCAGTTATCCAACCTTTATTAGAGTAAAGATCTTTAGTTAGAACACCCCTAGATATAGATAGATAATAACTATATACATCTATATACATACAACATCCCAGGCCCTGTGATAAACCCCTATTTCATGGTTTATCTTGTGCTCAATTGAGTGGTTTTTATCAAGTCCTTGCCCACTTATTCATATGATTTGCATGGTTTTACAATTCATTCCCAGAATTTGTGCTATGATTGAAAACATGCTTCTTTGGCCTTAGATTGCTAATTATTAATCCTCTCATATTACCATTAGATGCCTTGATATGTGTGTTAAGTGATTTCAGAGATTACAGGGCAGGAATGTCTTAGAGGATGGAAAGGAAGCATGCAAAACTAGAAGGAATACAAGGAACTAAAGGAATTGCTAAAGCTGTCCAGCCTGACCTCTTGGTACTAAATTGATCATAACTTGAGCTACAGAGATCCAAATGACACGGTTCTAGTTGCGTTGGAAAGCTAACATCTGGGGCTTTGCAACGATATATAATTTTTTATAGCTGCTCCGAAGTTAGGCAACGCGAACGCGTGGATGACGCGCCCGAGTCGCATCTGTGAATTTCAATGCAAACGCATGGACGACGCCTCCGCGTCACTTTCTCGCGACCTATACGTACCAGAAAATGCTGGGGACGATTTCTGGGCTGTTTCTGACCCAGTTTTTGGCCCAAAAAGCATAGATTAGAGGCTATAAAGTGGGGGAATCCATTCATTCATCATATACTGCATACTTCATACAACATACATTCATAATTAATAATTTTAGGTTTTAGATGTAGTTTAGAGAGAGAGAGGCCCTCTCCTCTCTCTTAGGATTTAGGATTAGGATTCCTCTTAAAGGAATTAGGATTTCATCTTCTTCAATTTTCAGGTTCAATGTTCCTTTTATTTATTTTCTCAATTTGGTTTATGAACTCTTTCTGTTTAGATTGATTTTCTTATTTAATATAAATTTGAGGTATTTCAGACTTATGACTGCTTTCTTTTATTTATTATATAAATAATTTGGATTTTTTCCTTTTGGCTTTGGTTGAGTAATTGGTAACACTTGAGTTATCAAACTCAGCATTTGATTAATATTTGAAGTTTGCTGGTTGATTTGGATCCCTCTAAAGCTAGTCTTTCCTTAGGAGTTGACTAGGACTTGAGGAATCAAATTAATTGGTCCACTTGACATTCCTTTATTTAGTAAGGGTTAACTAAGTGGGAGCAACGAACAATACTCATCACACCTAATAAGGATAACTAGGATGGGATTTCTGGTGGACGAAATTGTGATTTGCCCTCTTTGTATTTGCATGAGATTTATTTAATGGCTCTTTGGCATATGTGATCACAACTCCGTTCAACTTAACCAGCAAGTGTACTGGGTCATCCAAGTAATACCTTACGTGAGTAAGGGTCGATCCCACAAAGATTGTTGGTATGAAGCAAGCTATGATCACCTTGTAAATCTCAGTTAGGCAGATTAAATTGATTTATGATAGGTTCGAAAATTAATAATAATCAGAAAATAAAATAAGATAGAAATACTTATGTGAATCAATAGTGGGAATTTCAGATAGGCGTATGGAGATGCTGTGCTCCTCTTGAATCTCTACTTTCTTATTATATTCATCTAATTTCTTCTTACTCCTTTCCATGGCAAGCTGTATGTAGGGCATCACCGTTGTCAATGGCTACATCCCATCCTCTCAGTGAAAATGGTCCTATGCTCTGTCACAGCACGGCTAATCATTTGTCGGTTCTCAATCAGGTTGGAATAGAATTCCTTGATTCTTTTGCGTCTGTCACTAACGCCCAGCCTTCAGGAGTTTGAAGCTCGTCACAGTCATTCAATCCCGAAATCCTACTCAGAATACCACAGACAAGGTTAGACTTTCCGGATTCCCGGAATCCTACTCGGAATACCACAGACAAGGTTAGACTTTCCGGATTCCCATGAATGCCGCCATCTATCTAGCTTATACCACGAAGATTCTGTTGGGGAATCTAAGAGATATGCGCCCGGCCTAAGGTAGAACGGAAGTGGTTGTCAGTCACGCGCGTTCATAGGTGAGAATGATGATGAGTGTCACGGATCATCACATTCATCAAGTTGTTGTGCAACGTATATCTTGCAATAGGAATAAAAGAGAATTGAATAGAAAATAATAGTAATTGTATTGAAACTTGAGGTACAGCAGAGCTCCACACCCTTAATCTATGGTGTGTAGAAACTCCACCGTTGAAAATACATAAGTAAAAGGTTCAGGCATGGCCGAATGGCCAGCCCCCATGGTCTAAGGACTAGGCATCCAAAGATGTTCCAAGATATCGTCAAAGACCAGATAAGATTCCTAATATACTAGTAAAAAGTCTTATGTATACTAAACTAGCTACTAGGGTTTACATGAGTAAGTAATTGATGCATAAATCCACTTCTGGGGCCCACTTGGTATGTGTTTGGGATGAGCTTGATCTATCCACGAGCTGAGGCTTCCTTTGGAGTTGAACGCCGAGTTATAGCGTGTTTCTGGCGTTCAACTCCGGGTGGTGACGTGTTTCTGGCGTTTAACTCCAGACAGCAGCATATACTTGGCGTTGAGCGCCACTTTACATCGTCAATTCTCGATTTAAGTATGGACTATTATATATTGCTGGAAAGCTCTGGATGTCTAATTTCCAACGCTGTTGAGAGCACGCCATTTGGAGTTCTGTAGCTCCAGAAAATCCATTTCGAGTGCAGCAGTCCTTTTGTCAGCCTTTTTCAGAGTTTTGCTCAAGTCCCTCAATTTCAGTCAGAAATTACCTGAAATCACAGAAAAACACACAAACTCATAGTAAA
>NC_029777.3:59352885-59353863 GCF_000817695.3 Arachis duranensis
GTTTGTTGATTCTTGAACACAGCTACTTTTATGAGTCTTGGCCGTGACCCTAAGCACTTTATTTTCCAGTATTACCACCGGATACATAAATGCCACAGACACATGACTGGGTGAACCTTTTCAGATTGTGACTCAGCTTTGCTAGAGTCCCCAGTTAGTGGTGTCCAGAGCTCTTAAGCACACTCTTTTGATTTGGATCATGACTTTAACCACTCAGTCTCAAACTTTATACTTGGACCTTCATGACACAAGCACATGGTTAGGGACAGCTTGATTTAGCCGCTTAGGCCTGGATTTTATTTCCTTGGGCCCTCCTATCCATTGATGCTCAAAGCCTTGGATCCTTTTTACCCTTGCCTTTTGGTTTTAAGGGCTATTGGCTTTTTCTGTTTGCTTTTTCTTTTTCTTTCTATTTTTTTCGCAAGCCTTTACTTTTTCACTGCTTTTTCTTGCTTCAAGAATCAATTTTATGATTTTTCAGATCATCAATAACATTTCTCTTTGTTCATCATTCTTTCAAGAGCCAAAAATTTTAACATTCATAAATAACAAGATCAAAAATATGCACTGTTTAAGCATTCATTCAGAAAACAAAAAGTATTGTCACCACATCAATATAATTAAATTAAATTCAAGGACAATTTCGAAATTCATGTACTTCTTGTTCTTTTGAATTAGAAACATTTTTCTTTTAAGAAAGGTGAAGGATTAATGGATTTTATTCATAGCTTTAAGACATGGTTACTAACTACTAATGATCATAAAGTAGAGACACAAAACATAGATAAACACAACATAAAAAACGAAAAGCAGAAAGAAATAAGAACAAGGAATGAGTCCACCTTAGTGGCGTCTTCTTCTTGAAGGTCCAATAATGTCCTTAAGCTCTTCTATGTCCCTTCCTTGCCTTTGTTGCTCCTCCCTCATTGCTCTTTAATCTTCTCTTATTTCATGGAGAATGATGGAGTGCTCATGATG
>NC_029777.3:59354051-59354529 GCF_000817695.3 Arachis duranensis
AGTCTTCTTAGTTGAACTGGCTTGCCTTTGGAGGCTCTTTTTCATTGAGCTCCTTCCACACATATGTCCATAAGGACTTGGTCCAACCTTTGATCAAAGTTGACCCTTCTTGTGTAGGGGTGTGCATCTCCTTGAATCATGCCTCACATTTTTCGGACTAAAATCTAAGTATTCCCCCCGAACCATTGTGAGATAATTCTTTGGACTCGGTTTCATATTTTGATCATGGTTCCTAGTGATCCATGCATTGGCATAGAACTCTTGAACCATTAAGATTCCGACTTGTTGCATGGGATTGGTTAGGACTTCCCAACCTCTCCTTCGGATCTCATGTCGGATCTCCGGATACTCATTTTTCTTGAGCTTGAAAGGGACCTCAGGGATCACCTTCTTCTTAGCCACAACATCATAGAAGTGGTCTTGATGGCTTTTGGAGATGAATCTTTCCATCTCCCATGACTCAGAGGTGGAAGCTTTT
>NC_029777.3:59354668-59373888 GCF_000817695.3 Arachis duranensis
AAACTTAAAATATTGCTCGCCCTCGAGCAAGAGAAGAAAGAAGAGAAGAAGAAGAAGAAGAAAATATGGGGGGGAGAGAGAGATGGTGTTTCGGCCAAGGTAAGGAAGAGGGGGTTGTGTTGTGTGAAAATGAAGTGGAATGGAGGGGTTTATATAGGAAAAGGGGAGAGGGTAGGTTCGGCCATGTAGGGTGGGTTTGGGTGTGAAAGTGTTTTTGAATTTTGAAGGTAGGTGGGGTTTATGGGGAAGAGTGGATGGATGTAAGTGGTGAAGGGGGTAATTGGGAAGAGAGATTGAAGTTGTTGGGAAGTGTGACATGGGGAAGAGTGTTATAGGATTAGGAGGTAAGGTGGGAATATGTTAGGTGGGGATCCTATGGGGTCCACAGATCCTGAGGTGATCCTGTGGGATCCACAGATCCTGAGGTGTCAAGGAATCACATCCCTGCACCAAATACACATGCAAAATGCCTTTGTATACCATTCTGGCGTTAAACGCCGAGGTGATGCACGTTCTGGGCGTTCAACGCCCATGTGAAGCATGTTCTGGGCGTTCAACGACCATGTATAGCATGTTTTTGGCGTTGAATGCCAGTTCCATGCTTGTTACTGGCGTTCAGCGCCAGCTTTTCTCAAGGCACATTCCTATCGTTCAAACGCCAGAATGTTGCTTGTTTCTGGCGTTCAGCGCCAGATTCATGCTCTGTTCTGGCGTTGAACGCCAGCCAGATGCTCCTTACTGGCGTTGAACACTAGTCTGTCCTTCCTCCAGGGTGTGATTTTTCTTCTGCTATTTTTGATTCTGTTTTTAATTTTTATATTTTTTTTTGTGACTCCACATGATCATGTACCTAATAAAACACAAAATAACAATAAAATAAAAATAAAATTAGGTAAATAAAAATTGGGTTGCCTCCGAACAAGCGCTCTTTTAATGTCATTAGCTTGACAGTGGGCCCTCATGGAGCCACAAGGTGATCAGGTCAATGTTGTATAGTCCCAACACCAAACTTAGAGTTTGGATATGGGGTCTTAACACCAAACTTAGAGTTTGGTTGTGGCCTCCCAACACCAAACTTAGAGTTTGACTGTGGAGGTTCTTCTTGACTCTGAACTGAGAGAAGCTCTTCATGCTTACTCTCTTTTGTCACAGAGGGATGGCCATTTGCCTTAAACACAAGGTAATCCCCATTCAGTTGAAGGACTATTTCACCTCTGTTGACATCTATCACAGCTCCTGCTGTTGCTAGGAAAGGTCTTCCAAGGATGATGCATTCATCCTCTTCCTTCCTAGTGTCTAAGATTATGAAATCAGTAGGGATGTAAAGGCCTTCAACCTTTACTAACACGTCCTATACTATTCCATAAGCTTGTCTCAATGACTTGTCTGCCAATTGTAATGAGAACAAGACAGGTTGTACCTTAATGATCCCCAGCTTCTCCATTACAGAGAGTGGCATAAGATTTATCCCTGACCCCAGATTACATAGAGCTTTTTCAAAGGTCATAGTGCCTATGGTACAAGGTATTAAGAACTTGCCAGGATCTTGTCTCTTTTGAGGTAGAGTTTGCTGAATCCATGTATCCAGTTCACTAATGAGCAAGGGAGGTTCACTTTCCCAAGTCTCATTACCAAACAACTTGGCATTCAACTTCATGATAGCTCCTAAATATTGAGCAACTTGCTCTCCAGTCACATTTTCATCCTCTTCTGAGGAAGAATAGTCTTCAGGGCTCATGAATGGTAGAAGGAGATTTAATGGAATCTCTATGGTCTCTATATGAGCCTCAGATTCCTTTGGATCCTTAATAGGAAACTCCTTCTTGCTTGAGGGACGTCCCAGGAGGTCTTCCTCACTAGGATTTTTGTCCTTCTTCTCCCTTGTGCATTCGGCCATATTGATCACATCAATGGCCTTGCACTCTCCTTTTGGATTCTCTTCTGTATTGCTTGGGAGAATACTGGGAGGAATTTCAATAACTTTCTTACTCAGCTGGCCCACTTGTGCCTCCAAATTTCTAATGGAGGACCTTGTTTCACTCATGAAACTTAAAGTGGCCTTTGACAGATCAGAGACTAAATTTGCTAAATTAGAAGTGCTTTGTTCAAAATTCTCTGTCTGTTGCTGAGAAGATGATGGAAAAGGCTTGCTATTGCTCAGCCTATTGCGTCCACCATTGTTAAAAGCCTTGTTGAGGCTTTTGTTGATCCTTCCATGAGAAATTTGGATGATTTCTCCATGATGAATTATAGGTGTTTCCATAAAGTTCACCCATGTAATTGACCTCTGCCATTGCAGGGTTCTCAGGATCATAAGCTTCTTCAGAAGCTGCCTCTTTAGTACTGTTGGATGCATTTTACCATCCATTCAGACTTTGAGAGATCATGTTGACTTGCTGAGTCAACACTTTGTTCTGAGCCAATATGGCATTCAGAGCATCAATCTCAAGAACTCCTTTCTTCTGAGCTATCCCATTATTCACAGAATTCCTCTCAGAAGTGTACATGAATTGGTTATTTGCAACCATGTCAATTAGTTCTTGAGCTTCTGCAGGCGTTTTCTTTAGGTGAATTGATCCACCTGCAGAATGGTCCAATGACATTTTCGAAAATTCAGATAGACCATAATAGAATAAGATGGTCCATTATGAAAACATGTCAGATGGACACCTTTTGGTCAGCTGCTTGTATCTTTCCCATGCTTCATAGAGGGATTCACCATCTTTTTGTTTGAAGGTTTGAACATCCACTCTCAGCTTGCTCAGCTTTTAAGGAGGAAAGAATTTATCCAAGAAGGGAGTGACTAGCTTATCCTAGGAGTCCAGGCTATCCTTAGGTTGTGAATCCAACCATATTCTAGCTCTGTCTCTTACAGCAAAAGGAAAAAGCATGAGTCTGTAGACTTCAGGATCTACTCCATTCGTCTTAACAGTCTCACAAATCTGCAAGAACTCAGTTAAAAACTGGTAAGGATCTTCGGATGGAAGTCCATAAAACGTGCAGTTCTGTTGCATTAAAGCAACTAGTTGAGGCTTAAGCTCAAAATTATTGGCTCCAATGGAAGGAATGGAGATGCTTCTTCCATCAAATTTGGACGTTGGCTTTGTGAAGTCACCAAGCATTCTCCTTGCATTATTGTTGTTGGGTTCGGCTGCCATCTCCTTCTCTTGTTCTAATGTCTCTGAAAGGTTACCTTTAGATTGTTGTAATTTAGCTTCTATTAGTTTCCTCTTCAGAGTCCTTTCAGGTTCGGGATCAATTTCAACAAGAGTGCCTTTTTCCTTGTTCTTGCTCATATGAAAGAGAAGAAAACAATAAAAGAAGAGGAATCCTCTATGTTACAGTATAGAGATTCCTTTATGTTAGTAGAAGAAGAAAGGGGAGAAGAGTGAAGAAGAATAGGTTCGAATTTTTAGATGAAGAGAGGTGAAGAGAAGTGTTAGTAAATAAATAATTAAATAGAATAAGAAAAGGGAGGGAGAATTTTGAAAATGATTTTGAAAAAGAGGTTAGTATTTTTCAAAAAAAAAAAAGATAAGATAGAATTAAAACATTTAATTAATTAAAAAGAATTTTTGAAAAAGGGGTGAGATATTTTCGAAAATTAGAGAGGGAGAAGTAGTTAGGTGATTTTGAAAAAGATAAGAAACAAACACAAAGTTAAATAGTTAGTTGAAAAAGATATTAAAATCAAATTTGAAAAGATAAGAAGATAAGAAGTTAGATAAGATATTTTGAAATTAAATTTTTGAAAAAGATAAAATTTTGAAAAAGATATGATATAAAAGATACGATAAAAAGATATGATAAAAAGATATGATTTTTGAAAAGATAAGATTAAAAAGATATTTTTTTGAAAAGATATAATTTTAAAAGATATGGTTTTAAAAAGATATGATTGAAATTAGTTTTTGAAAAAGATTTAATTTTTAAAATTAAAATTAATTACTTAACTAACAAGAAACTAAAAGATAAGATTCTAGAATTTTAAAGATTGAACCTTTCTTAACAAGAAAGTAACAAACTTCAAATTTTTGAATCAATCACATAAATTATTAGCTAATTTTCGAAAATATGATGTAAAAGATAAGAAAAAGATTTTGAAAATAATTTGAAAAAGATTTTTGAAATTTTCGAAAATTATAAAAAATGAAAAAGATATGATTTTTGAAAAAGATTTTGAAAAGATAAGATTTTTAAAATTGAAAATTTGACTTGACTTGTAAGAAACAACTAATTTTTTAAAAATTTTTGACCAAGTCAACCCAAAATTTCGAAAATTTGGAGGGAAATAAGGAAAAGATATTTTTTTTTTGATTTTTTTTCGATTTTTTAATGATGAGAGAGAAAAACAACAAACATGACCCAAAACATAAAAATTTTGGATCAAAACACAAGATGCATGCAAGAACAGTATGGATGTCAAGATGAACACCAAGAACACTTTGAAGATCATGATGAACATCAAGAACATAATTTTGAAAAATTTTTGATGCAACGAAAACATGCAAGACACCAAACTTAGAAATTGACTCAAGACTCAAACAAGAAACACAAAATATTTTTGGTTTTTATGATTTTCTAATTTTTTTTGTATTTTTATTATTATTTTCGAAAATATTTTTGGAAAAAATGAAAAAGAAAAGAAAAATTTTTGAAAAAGTTTTTGAAAAGAAAATTACCTAATCTGAGCAACAAGATGAACCGTCAGTTGTCCATACTCGAACAATCCCCGACAACGGCGCCAAAAACTTGGTGGACAAAATTGTGATTTGCCCTCTTTGTATTTGCATGAGATTTATTTAATGGCTCTTTGGCATATGTGATCACAACTCCGTTCAACTTAACCAGCAAGTGTACTGGGTCATCCAAGTAATACCTTACGTGAGTAAGGGTCGATCCCACAGAGATTGTTGGTATGAAGCAAGCTATGGTCACCTTGTAAATCTCAGTTAGGTAGATTAAATGATTTATGATAGGTTCGAAAATTAATAATAAACAGAAAATAAAATAAGATAGAAATACTTATGTGAATCAATAGTGGGAATTTTAGATAGGCGTATGGAGATGCTGTGCTCCTCTTGAATCTCTACTTTCTTATTACATTCATCCAATTTCTTCTTACTCCTTTCCATGGCAAGCTGTATGTAGGACATCACCGTTGTCAATGGCTACATCCCATCCTCTCAGTGAAAATGGTCCTATGCTCTGTCATAGCACGGCTAATCATCTGTCGGTTCTCAATCAGGTTGGAATAGAATCCCTTGATTCTTTTGCGTCTGTCACTAACGCCTAGCCTTCAGGAGTTTGAAGCTCGTCACAGTCATTCAATCCCGAAATCCTACTCAGAATACCACAGACAAGGTTAGACTTTCCGAATTCCCGGAATCCTACTCGGAATACCACAGACAAGGTTAGACTTTCCGAATTCCCATGAATGCCGCCATCTATCTAGCTTATACCACGAAGATTCTGTTGGGGAATCTAAGAGATATGCGCCCGGCCTAAGGTAGAACGGAAGTGGTTGTCAGTCACGCGCGTTCATAGGTGAGAATGATGATGAGTGTCATGGACCATCACATTCATCAAGTTGAAGTGCAACGAATATCTTAGAATAGGAATAAAAGAGAATTGAATAGAAAATAATAGTAATTGTATTGAAACTTGAGGTACAGCAGAGCTCCACACCCTTAATCTATGGTGTGTAGAAACTCCACCGTTGAAAATACATAAGTAAAAGGTTCAGGCATGGCCGAATGGCCAGCCCCCATGGTCTAAGGACTAGGCGTCCAGAGATGTTCCAAGATATCGTCAAAGACCAGATAAGATTCCTAATATACTAGTAAAAAGTCTTATTTATACTAAACTAGCTACTAGGGTTTACATGAGTAAGTAATTGATGCATAAATCCACTTCTGGAGCCCACTTGGTGTGTGTTTGGGCTGAGCTTGATCTATCCACGAGCTGAGGCTTCCTTTGGAGTTGAACGCCGAGTTATAGCGTGTTTCTGGCGTTCAACTCCGGGTTGTGACGTGTTTCTGGCGTTTAACTCCAGACAGCAGCATGTACTTGGCGTTGAGCGCCACTTTACGTCGTCAATTCCCGATTAAAGTATGGACTATTATATATTGCTGGAAAGCTCTGGATGTCTAATTTCCAACGCTGTTGAGAGCGCGCCATTTGGAGTTCTGTAGCTCCAGAAAAATCCATTTCGAGTGCAGGGAGGTCAGATTCCAACAGCATCAGCAGTCCTTTTGTCAGCCTTTTTCAGAGTTTTACTCAAGTCCCTCAATTTCAGCCAGAAATTACCTGAAATCACAGAAAAACACACAAACTCATAGTCAGAAATGTGAATTTAACATAAAAACTAATGAAAACATCCCTAAAAGTAGCTTGAGCTTACTAAAAACTACCTAAAAACAATGGCAAAAAGCGTATAAATTATCCGCTCATCAATTTCCAATTCTCATACCTTGCCAAGAGATTTTCTAATTATTAATTTATTTTTCTTGTCATTTAAATTACTTGTTCCTTTATTTCAAAAAACCCCAAAACATACCTTCTTCCATAACCAATAATAAATCATACCTCCCTGCAATTCCTTGAGAAGACGACCCGAGGTTTAAATACTTCGGTTATCAATTTCAAAGGGGTTTGTTACTTGTGACAACCAAAACGTTTGTACGAATGAATTTTCTGTTGGTTCAGAAACTATACTTACAACGCGATTATGTTTGTGAATTTCTTTACCGATAGGAAATCCGTACGTCAAAAATGGTGCCGTTGCCAGGGAATTGCAAACGTGTACCTTATTATTGGTTATTGTAAATATTTTTTTCAAAAAAAAAATTTCAGATTTTTATTTTAAATTTTTTATCTTATCTTATCTTATTTTTCAAAACTCAAATCTTTTTTCAAAAAAATTATATCTTTTTCAAAATCTTATCTTATCCTTTTTCAAAAATCATGTCTTTTTTCAAAATCTTATCTTATCTTTTTTCAAAAACTTATCTTATATTTTTTTTTCAAAAATCATATCTTTTTCAAAATATTTTCTTTTTGTTATTTTTTGTTTTTATTTTTTTCCTACTACTATGAACTCTCACCCCTTTGGCTATAAGTCTGGTTTAAATTATGTTGTAGGAAGAGGAGATTGTAATGACAACATGCACCAAGGATGGAACAATCAAAGATGGGAGGAGCCACAACGATTTGATCAACCCTCATGGCAACAACCACCTCCAATGGACTATCAACAACCATTCTGTGATGCATACCAAGGTAACAGCTATGGTGAGCGCTCTTTTGATTATCAACAACCACCACCATACGCCTATAAACCCCCTCTTCAACATAGCTTTGGACCACTATACTCACAAGCCCCTTTCCGCCATTCACCTCCATATGACCCCAACCCAAATCCACCATACCAACCACCTTATGCACCATATGAACCATATATAGAACCACCCTAATTCCACCCCAATTACTCCCAAGAACCACCACCTCAATATACACCATCTCCATATCTATCAATCCAAGAGCACTATGATCCTACTTATGATAGCTGAGCGCAGCAAGAATCAAGGGATCATCTCACGGAAATAGTGGAAAAATTTTATACAACCCTTTGCCAATTGGTTCAATCGATAAATCGATTACCTTCCCGACGTTCGGACATTCAAGGAACCCCATGGCTTCATGTGGAGAATGGTGCACGAAATTGTGATCTCAATGGCGCCAACAACTTGGTACGCACAATTGTAATATCACTCTTTTTCACAACTTCGCACAACTAACCAGCAAGTGCACTGGGTCGTCCAAGTAATAAACCTTACGTGAGTAAGGGTCGATCCCACGGAGATTGTTGGTATGAAGCAAGCTATGGTCATCTTGTAAATCTCAGTCAGGCGGATTCAAATGGTTATAATGGTTTTCGAATATAAGGATAAATAAAGCATAAAATAAAGATAGAGATACTTATGTGATTCATTGGTGGGAATTTTCAGATAAGCGCATGAAGATACTATGTTCCTTCTGAATCTCTGCTTTCCTACTGCTTTCATCCAATCATTCTTACCCTTTTCCATGGCAAGCTATATGTTCGGGTTTCACCGACGTCAATGGCTACCTCCCATCCTCTCAGTGAAAATGGTCCAAATGCGCTGTCACTGCACGGCTAATCATCTGTCGGTTCTCGATAATGTTGGAATAGAATCCCGTGATCCTTTTTCGTCTGTCACTACCCCCAACACTCGCGAGTTTGAAGCTCGTCACAGTCATCCCTTTCTAGATCATACTCGGAATACCACAGATAAGGTTTAGACTTTTCAGATCTGAGGAATGGCCGCCAATAATTCTAGCTTATATCACGAAGACTCCGATCTTTCGGAATGGAGGCTAAGAGATACACGCTTGATCTAAGGTAGAACGGAAGTGGTTGTCAGTCACGCGTTCATAGGTGAAAATGATGATGATTGTCAAGGATTATCACATTCATCATGTTGAAGTGTAGCGAATATCTTAGAACAAGAATAAGCATGAATTGAATAGAAAACAGTAGTAATTGCATTAATACTCGAGGAACAGCAGAGCTCCACACCTTAATCTATGGTGTGTAGAAACTCCACAGTTGAAAATACATAAGTGCAAGGTCTAGACATGGCCGAATAGCCAACCTCCCCAAATAGCATGTGAATTTGAAAATAGGGAAAAAGACCCCTAGTACAATAGTAAAAAGTTCTATTTATACTAAACTAGTTACTAGGGTTTACAGAAATAAGTCTAAGTGCAGAAATTCACTTCCAAGGCCCACTTGGTGTGTGCTTGGGCTGAGCTTGAGCTTTACACGCCAAGTTGTAACATGTTTTTGGCGTTTAACTCTAGTTTGTGACGTGTTTCTGGCGTTTTACTCTAGAATGCAGCATGGAACTGCCGTTGAACGCCAGTTTGCATCGTCTAAACTCGAATAAAGTATAGACTATTATATATTGCTGGAAAGCCCTAGATCTCTAATTTCCAACGCAATTGAGAGCACACCATTTGAAGTTCTGTAGCTCCAGAAAATATATTTCGAGTCCAGAAAGGTCATAATCCAACAGCATCTGTAGTCATTTTTCAACCTCCTATTAGATTTTTGCTCAAGTCCCTCAATTTCAGCCATAAAATATCTGAAATCACAGAAAAACACACAAACTCATAGTAAAGTCCATAAATGTGAATTTTGCATAAAAACTAATAAATACATCCCTAAAAGAAGTTAGATCTTACTAAAAACTACATAAAAACAATGCCAAAAAGCGTATACATTATCTGCTCATCACAACACCAAACTTAAATTGTTGCTTGTCCCCAAGCAACTGAAAATCAAATAGGATAAAAAGAAGAGAATATACTATAAATACCAAAATATCAATGAATATTAGCTCTAATTAGATGAGCGGGACTTGTAGCTTTTTACTTCTGAACAGTTTTGGCATCTCACTTTATCCTTAGAAGTTTAGAATGATTTTCATCCATAAGAACTCAGAGTTCAGATAGTGTTATTGATTCTCCTAGTTAAGTATGTTGATTCTTGAACACAGCTACTTTTATGTGTCTTGGCCGTGGCCCTAAGCACTTTGTTTTCCAGTATTATCACCGGATAGACACATGACTGGGTGAAACTTTTTAGATTCTGACTCAGCTTTGATAAAGTCCCCAGTTAGAGGTGTCCAGAGCTCTTAAGCACACTCTTTTTGCTTTGGATCACGACTTTAACTACTCAGTCTCAAGCTTTTCACTTGGACCTTTATGACACAAGCACATGGTTAGGGACAGCTTGATTTAGCCGCTTAGGCCTGGATTTTATTTCTTTGGGCCCTCCTATCCATTGATGCTCAAAGCCTTGGATCCTTTTTACCCTTGCCTTTTGGTTTTAAGGGCTATTGGCTTTTTCTGCTTACTTTTTTTTTGCAAGCTTATTCTTTTTCACTGCTTTTTCTTGCTTCATGAATCAATTTCATGATTTTTCAGATTATCAATAACATTTCTCTTTTTCATCATTCTTTCAAGAGCCAACAATTTTAACATTCATAAACAACAAGATCAAAAATATGCATTGTTCAAGCATTCATTCAGAAAACAAAAAGTATTGTCACCACATCAATATAGTTAAACTAAATTCAAGGATGAATTCGAAACTCATGTACTTCTTGTTCTTTTGTATTAGAAACATTTTTCATTTAAGAAAGGTGAAGGATTCATGGAATTATTCATAGCCTTAAGACATAGACACTAGACACTAATGATCATGTAATAAAGACACAAACATAGACAAACATATAACATAAAATCGTAAAACAGAGAGATAAGAACAATGAAGTTAAGGAATGAGTCTACCTTAATGAGGGTGGCGTCTTCTTCTTGAAGGACCAATGGTGTCTTCGAGCTCCTCTATGTCTCTTCCTTGCCTTTGTTGCTCCTCCCTCATAGCTCTTTGATCTTCTCTAATCTCATTGAGAATGATGGAGTGCTCTTGGTGTTCCACCCTTAATTGGTTCATGTCATGACTCAATCCTTCTAGAGAAGTGTTGAGTTGTTCCCAATAGTTGTTTGGAGGAAAATGCATCCCTTGAGGCATCTCAGGGATTTCTTGATGATGGGCTTTCTCATGCGTCTCTTGAGATCCTTGAATGGGCTCTCTTGTTTGCTCTATCTTCTTCTTAGTGATGGGCTTGTCTTCTTCAATGGGGATGTCTCCTTCTATGACAACTCCAGCTAGGTTGCATAGATGGCAAATAAGATGAGGAAAAGCTAGCCTTGCCAAGGTGGAGGGCTTTTCGGCTACTTTGTAGAGTTATAGAGAGATGACTTCATGAACTTCTACTTCCTCTCCATTCATGATGCTATGGATCATGATGGCCCGATCCACAGTTACTTCGGATCGATTACTAGTGGGGATGATAGAGCATTGGATAAACTCTAACCATCCTCTAGCCACAAGCTTAAGGTCCAGTCTTCTCAATTAAACCGGCTTGCCTTTTGAGTCTCTTTTCCATTGAGCTCCTTCCACCTATATGTCCATGAGGACTTGGTCCAACCTTTGATCAAAGTTGACCCTTCTAGTGTAGGGGCGTACATCTTCTTGCATTATAGGTAAGTTGAACGCCAACTTTACATTCTCCGAACTGAAATCTAAGTATTTTCTCTGAACCATTGTAAGCCAATTCTTTGGGTTTGGGTTCATGCTTAGATCATGGTTCTTAGTGATCCATGCGTTTGCATAGAACTCTTGAACCGTTAAGATTCTAACTTGTTGAATGGGATTGGAGAGAACTTCCCATCCTCTTCTTCTAATCTCTTGTCGGATCTCCGGGTATTCACCTTTTTTGAGCTTAAAGGGACCTCAGGGATCACCTTTTCTTTGCCACAACTTTATAGAAGTGGTCTTGATGGGCTTTTGAGATGAATCTTTCCATCTCCCATGACTCAGAGGTGGAAGCAATTGCCTTCCCTTTCCTCTTTCTTGAGGTTTCTCTGGCCTTAGGTGCCATCAATGGTTATGGAAAAACAAAAAAGCTATGCTTTTACCATACCAAACTTAGAATGTTGCTCGCCCTCGAGCAAAAAAAGAAAGAATAGAAGAAGAAGAAGAAGAAGATATGGAGGAGAGGGAGAGAGGTGTGGGTTTCGGCCAAGAGGGAGAAGAGAGGGTAGTGTTGTGTGAGAATGAAGAAGGATGGATGGGTTTATATAGTGGAGGGAGAGGGGTTTAGGTTCGGTCATCTAGGGTGGGTTTGGGTGGGAAAGAGATTTTGAATTTGAAGGTAGGCGGGGTTTATGGGGAAGAGTGGATGGATGTGATTGGTGAAGGGGTAATGTGGAAGAGAGATTGAGGTGATTGGTGAAGGGTATAATGTTATTGGATTGTGTGAAGAAGAGAGAAGCGGGGTAGGTGGGGATCCTGTGGGGTCCACAGATCCTGAGGTGTCAAGGATTTCTCATCCCTGCATCTTTTAGGCATGTAAAACGCCCTCTGTATGTAATCCTGGCATTTAATGCCAGACTGATGCTTGTTTCTAGCGTTAAACGTCCAGATGTAGCCTGTTTCTGGCGTTTAATTCCAGCCTGATGCTTGTTTCTGGCGTTAAACACCAGCTTGGTGCTTGTTTCTGGCGTTAAATGCCAGACAGATGCTTGTTTCTGGTGTTTAAATGCCAGACAGCTCTTCCTCCGGGGTGTACTTTTTCTTCTGCTATTTTTTATTCTGTTTTTAATTTTTGCAATTGTTTTGTGACTCCACGTGATCATAAACCTAATAAAACATAAAAGAACAATAGAAATATAGATAAATAAAAATTAGGTTGCCTCCCAATAAGCACTTCTTTAATGTCAATAGCTTGACAGTGAGCTCTCATAGATCTTCACATATGTTCAAAGCATTGTTGGGACCTCCCAACACCAAACTTAGAGTTTGAATGTGGGGTTTCGACACCAAACTTAGAGTTTGATTGTGGGGGTTTGTTTGACTCTGTATTGAGAGAAGCTTTTCATGCTTCCTCTCCATGGTTGTAGAGGAAGATCCTTGAGCTTTAAACACAAGGTAGTCCCCATTCAATTGAAGGACTAGCTCTCGTTTGTCAACATCAATCACAGCTCTTGCTGTGGCTAGGAAGGGTCTTACAAGGATGATGCATTCATCCTCATCCTTTCCAGTGTCTAGGATTATGAAATCAGCAGGGATGTAAAGGCCTTTAACCTTCACTAACACGTCCTCTACCAATCCATAAGCTTGTTTTATTAACTTGTCTGCCACCTCTAATGAGATTCTTGCAACTTGTACCTCAAAGATCCCCAGTTTCTCCATTACAGAGAGTGGCATAAGATTTATACCTGACTCCATGTCACACAGAGCCTTCTCAAAGGTCATGGTGCCTATGGTACAGGGTATTAAGAATTTACCAGGATCTTGTTTCTTTTGAGGTAAAGTTTGTTGAACCCATGTATTTAGTTTACTAATGAGCAAGGGAGGTTCATCTTTCCAAGTCTCATTACCAAACAACTTGGCATTCAGCTTAATGATGGCTCCTAGATATTGAGCAACTTGCTCTTCAGTTACATCTTTATCCTCTTCAGAGGAAGAATAGTTCTCAGAGCTCATGAATGGCAGAAGGAAGTTTAATGGAATCTCTATGGTCTCTATATGAGCCTCAGATTCCTTGAGGTCCTCAATAGGGAAATCCTTTCTGTATGAAGGACGTCCCATGAGGTCTTCCTCATTGGGATTCACGTCCTCCCCTTCCTCTTTGGATTCGGCCATTTTGATTATATCAATGGCCTTGCACTCTCTTTTTGGATTCTCTTCTGTATTGCTTGGGAGAGTACTAGGAGGAGTTTCAGTGATTTTCTTACTCAGCTGACCCACTTGTGCCTCCAAATTTCTAATGGAGGACCTTATTTCACTCATGAAACTTAGAGTGGCCTTAGATAGATCAGAGACTATGTTTGCTAAGCTAGAGGGGCTCTGCTCAGAATTCTCTGTCTGTTGCTGAGAAGATGATGGAAAAGGCCTGCTATTGCTAAACTTGTTTCTTCCACCATTATTAAAGCCTTGTTGGGGGCTTTTGTCGATCCTTCCATGAGAAATTCAGATGATTTCTCCATGAGGGATTATAGGTGTTTCCATAGGCTTCACCCATGTAATTAATCTCTACCACTGCATGGTTCTCAGGATCATAAGCTTCTTCTTCAGAAGATGCCTCTTTAGTACTATTGGATGCATTTTGCAATCTATTCAGACTCTGAGAAATCATGTTGACTTGCTGAGTCAACATTTTGTTCTGAGCTAATATGGCATTCAGAGCATCAATTTTAAGAACTCCCTTCTTCCGAGGCATCCCATTACTCATAGGATTCCTCTCAAAGGTGTACATGAATTGGTTATTTGCAACCATGTCAATGAGTTCTTGAGCTTCTGCAGGCATTTTCTTTAGGTGAATGGATCCACCTGCAGAGTGGTCCAGTGACATCTTAGAAAACTCAGATAGACCATCATAGAATATATCTAAAATGGTCCACTCTAAAAGCATGTTAGAAGGACACTTTTTGGTCAACTGTTTGTATCTTTCCCAAGCTTCATAGAGGGATTCACCATCTTTTTGCCTAAAGGTATGAACATCCACTCTAAGCTTGCTCAGCTTTTGAGGAGGAAAGAACTTGGCCAAGAAGGCCATGACCAGCTTATCCCAAGAGTCCAGGCTATCTTTAGGTTGTGAGTCCAACCATGTTCTAGCTCTGCCTCTTACAGCAAAAGGGAAAAGCATGAGCCTGTAGACTTCAGGATCTACTCCATTAGTCTTAACAGTATCACATATCTGCAAGAATTTAGTTAAGAACTGAAAAGGATCTTCTGATGGAAGTCCATGAAACTTGCAGTTCTGTTGCATGAGAGCAACTAGTTGAGGCTTCAACTCAAAATTGTTTGCTCCAATGGCAGGGATTGAGATGCTTCTTCCATGAAAATTGGAAGTAGGTGTAGTATAATCACCAAGCATCCTCCTTGCATTATTGTTGGGTTCGGCCATGTTTACTTCTTTTTCGAGATTCTCTGTAAGGTTTTCTCTGAATTGTTGTGCTTTAGCTTCTCTTAGCTTCTTCTTCAGAGTCCTTTCAAGTTCAGGATCTGCTTCAACAAGAATGTCCTTGTCCTTGCTCCTTCTCATATGAAAAAGAAGAGAACAGAAAAGAAGAGGAATCCTCTATGTCACAGTATAGAGATTCCTTTATGTGAGTAGAAGAAAAGAAGAATAAGAATGAAGAAGAGAAAAATTCGAACACAGAGGAGAAGAGAGGGTTTGAATTTTAAGATGAAGAGAAGTGTTAGTAAATAAATAAAATAAATAGAAGGAGATGAGAGGGAGAGAATTTCGAAAATTATTTTAAAAAAAGGTTAGTGATTTTCGAAAATTAAGAGAAGAAATAAAATTAAAATTAAAATTTGAAACAATTAGTTAATTAAAAATATTTTTGGAAAAGGGTGGGGAATTTTCGAAAATTAGAGAGAGAGAAGTAATTAGGTGGTTTTGAAAAAGATAAGAAATAAACAAAAAGTCAATTAGTTAGTTGAAAAAGATTTGAAAATCAATTTTGAAAAGATAAGAAGTTAGAAAAGATTTTTGAAATTGATTTTGAAAAAAAAAGATATGATTGAAAAGATATGATTGAAATTTATTTTGAAAAAGATTTGAAAAGAAAATTAAAAAGATTTTATATTTAAAATTAAAATTGATTACTTGACTAACAAGAAACTAAAAGATATGATTCTAGAATTTAAAGATTGAGCCTTTTTTAACAAGAAAATAACAAACTTCAAATTTTTGAATCAATCACATTAATTGTTAGTAAAGTATTCAAAAATTATGAAATAAAGATAAGAAAAAGATTTTTGAAAATCAATTTTAACAATTTTTGAAAATAATAAAAAAAGAAAAATATTTTATTTTTGAAAAAGATTTTGAAAAGATAAGATTTTTAAAATTGAAATCTTGACTTGACTAACAAGAAACAACTTATTTTAAAATTTTTTGACTAAGTCAACCTAAAAATTTCGAAAATTATGAGTAAAATAAGAAAAAGATATTTTTTTTATTTTTTTTGAATTTTTAATGACGAGAGAAAAAAAACACAAATATGACCCAAAATTTGAAAATTTTGGATCAAAACCAATGATGCATGCAAGAACACTATGAATGTCAAGATGAACACCAAGAACACTTTGAAGATCAAGATGAACATCAAGATTTATTTTTGAAAATTTTCAAGAAAAGAAAAACATGCAAGACACCAAACTTAGAAAGTTTTCATGTTTAGACACTATGAATACAAAAATGCATATGAAAAACAACAAAAGACATAAAACAAGAAAATTTAAAGATCAAACAAGAAGACTTACTAAGAACAACGTGAAGATCATGAAGAACACATGCATGAGTTTTCGAAAAAATGCATAAATTTTAAAAAACATGCAATTGACACCAAACTTAAAAATTGACACTAGACTCAAACAAAAAACACAATATTTTTTGTTTTTATGATTTTATTAAATTTTTTTGGGTTTTTCGAAAATTTCTTTTTAGAAAAACGAAAACAAAATGAAAAAAAAAATTTTTTGAAAGATTTTTGAAAACTTTTTGAAAAGAAAATTACCTAATCTGAGCAACAAGAGGAACCGTCAGTTGTCCAAACTCAAACAATCCCCGGCAACGGCGCCAAAAACATGGTGCACGAAATTGTGATCTCAATGGCGCCAACAACTTGGTACGCACAATTGTAATATCACTCTTTTTCACAACCTCGCACAACTAACCAACAAGTGCACTGGGTCGTCCAATTAATAAACCTAATCTGAGCAACAAGAGGAACCGTCAGTTGTCCAAACTCAAACAATCCCCGGCAACGGCGCCAACAACTTGGTATGCACAATTGTAATATCACTCTTTTTCCTCGCACAACTAACCAACAAGTGCACTGGGTCGTCCAAGTAATAAACCTTACGTGAGTAAGGGTCGATCCCACGGAGATTGTCGGTATGAAGCAAGCTATGGTCTTCTTGTAAATCTCAGTCAGGCAGATTCAAATGGTTATAATGGTTTTCGAATATAAGGATAAATAAAGCATTATTGCTCGCCCTCGAGCAAAAGAAGAAAGAATGGAAGAAGATATAGAGGAGAGGGAGAGATGTCTATGTTTCGGCCATATGGGTGGGATTAGGTGGGGAAGAGATGGATGGATGTGAGTGGTGAAGGGGTGATGGGGAAGAGAGATTGAGGTGATTGGTGAAGAAGAGAGAAGGTGTGTGATGACAAGTCATCATATACCCATTTTTTTAAGCTAATTTCACTTGTTTTACTAGTCTTTATGCACTTTCTTGCATCCTAAGTAAGTGATTTGGAATGAAAATACATAACTTCTTTAAATCAAGCAACTACCATTAAATTGATGCTAACTCATGAGGTTTAAGCTAAATTTAATTGATTTATAAGCCTTGTGAATTTAGTGATACTTTGAGTGGTTGTTTTGGTTTATTGTAGGTGAAGAAAAGAAAAAAAGAGGAAGCGTGGCTTAAGAAAGCGTGGCCCAAGAGAGAAGAAGTGTGGCGCATAAAAGGAGGAAGCAAGCATTGCCCTCCACAAGGGCACACTGCCCTCTAGGAGGGCAACATAAGGAAACAAGCCTTGAGAGGCAACACTGCCCTGCCCACGACAAGGGCAGAGCACAAATTGGTGCCATGGATCAAGGAGAGCAAAAACATTGCCCTGCCCTCCTCAAGAGCAATATCGGGCTCATGAAAGGAAGAAATCCAAAGAAAAAGCTCACCAATGCTTGCCACAAGGATCGAACACGACACCATGAGGAAGCAAGGAACTAGGCCTAATTTTGGTGCCAAGAAAACCAAGAAAAATAAGCAGCGTGTGCATTGCCCGAGTTTCGAACACGGGGCTTCAACTTTGGAAACATTGCCCTGCCCTCCGCAAGGGCAGGGCAGCATTTTATGGTGCACGGCCAGCACACCAGATTGGCGCACCAAGGAAGCTTCGGCAGCATCAGCACGCACGCACGGGCATCATTCTGGCGCACCAAAAATTTCTGCCCTGCCTTCCATAAGGGCAGGGCAGCATCCTGCAGCACCAACACGCACGCACCAAGGCACCAACAGCCGCACACACCATTTTCTGCCCTGCCCTCCACAAGGGCAGGGCAGCCTCCTGGAAGCAAATTATTTTGGGCTAAAAATTGAATTAAAAATCTAATTTAATTCATTTCTTCACCAAATCAAAAGCCCATCCAAATCCCAAGATCCAAGAATAGAAAGTGTATAAATAAGATATAGTTTGATGTAATTAGGAGCTTTTCTTTTACTTTTGAACTTTGATCTTTCTTTTGAGCTTTGAATCTTTACTTTTATTTTTGAACTTTTGAACTTTCTCTTGGAGACTTCACTGAGATTTCAGAGAATTGGGGAGGAGAATTGATTTCTCTTCTTCCTCGTTCTTGCTTGAGCATTTTTATTTTTCTTGTTTGAGTTTTGGGTGTGAAGAATTGAGGAAATTCTGTCTCAATCTCCATTCAAAATCTCTTTAATTCCTCTTCTGCATAATTGAGTTCAATTTCATTTCCTTTATTGCTTCTTCTTTAAATTCTGGTTAATTTCTTTGTGAACTTGGATCGGGGAAGGCAATTGAGATCTAGACTTTGCTATCTAGTCTCTGGAATCCTGAGATCCCATTTTCCTTTTTGGTTCTTCTGTGAACCTCTGCTGCAAGTTAATTTCCATTTCTGTTGGATTCTAGTTGCTTCCAATTCATCTTCTGCTGTATTAATCGTTGCAATTTAATTTCCCTTGCTGAAATTCTGAATTCCCAATCCTCAAATCCCTTTTTCCATTCAAGAAATTTATATTTTTTGCACTTTAAGTTACTGCAATTTACATTTCTTGCACTTTAAGTTTCAGTCATTTAATTTCTTATTCTTTAAGATTCAGCATCTTTTACTTTCCTGCTCTTTAATTTACTGCAATTTTCCCCTCTCCCTTTACATTCCAAGTAATTTAGCTTCTGTTAATGTTAAACCACTCATCCAATACTTGATTCGCTTGACTAAATCAACCACTAAACTAAAATTGCTCAATCCTTCAATCCCTGTGGGATCGACCTCACTCCCGTGAGTTTTATTACTTGATGCGACCCGGTACACTTGCCGGTGAGTTTTGTGTTGGATCGTTTTCCACACATCAAGTTTTTGGCGCCGTTGCCGGGGATTGAAATAGATTGACAATGATTAAGTGAAGTGGAGATCTAGATCAAGCACTTTTTTCCCTTTCTATTTCTTTAATTTTTAATTAACACACTAACTGTTTGAATTTTTGCTTAAACTAACTAAAGCCTCATTCTAGCAATAGATTGAAGTTTCACTGGTTTTTTGGTTTCGTGTGTTTCTTATTGTGTGTTTGTATGTCAGGTACAGGAAGATCTTCCCCTATCCTCTCGGAAATTGACCAAAGAACTCTTCGAAGATTAAGAAGAGCTGAAAGAAGGAAGAACGTTATTGGAGAGGAAGAATCTGAGGAGGAATTCCAAGAAATGGAAGGAGATCCATCAAATCTCAATCAACCAGGAGGAGGGGCCAACAATAACCAACAACAAAGAAGAGTCCTGGCTTCATACACATTTGCAAATGCTAGA
>NC_029777.3:59374091-59375811 GCF_000817695.3 Arachis duranensis
ACCAATGGTGTGCCTCCTGACAGCTACAAGTTACTGCTCTTTCCATTCTCTCTTAGGGACAAAGCCACCCAATGGCTAGAAACATTTCCAAAGGAGAGCATCAACACTTGGGATGACTTGGTGAGCAAGTTTCTTGCCAAATTTTACCCCCCTCAAAGGATCATAAGATTGAAGACTGAGGTGCAGACATTCACTCAAATGGAGGCTGAAAATCTATATGAAGCATGGGAAAGATATAAGGCACTGTTGAGGAAATGTCCACTAGAGATGTTCACTGAGTGGGACAAGCTGCAGAACTTCTATGAGGGACTTACTCTGAAGGCTCAAGAAGCACTTGATCATTCAGCCGGAGGCTCATTACAACTCATGAAAACTACAGAGAAAGCTCAAAATCTCATTGATATGGTGGCTAACAACCAATATTTCTTTGCTCACCAAAGGCAACGCCAACCATCACAAAGGAGAGGAGTAATGGAGTTGGAAGGAGTGGATTCAATCTTAGCTCAAAATAAAATGATGCAGCAGCAGATTCAACAACAATTTGAGCAAATGGCCAAAAGAATTGATGGCCTGCAAGTTGCATCAGTGAGTACCACAAGCCAACCATCAACTCCTTAGGGGCAAAATGAAGAAATTCAAGAGGAGCAACAGCAAGAGCAAGTCCAATACCTGCACAACCAAAATCCTGGAACAAATGAAGTCTATGGAGACACTTACAATCCTTCTTGGAAGAACCATCCCAACCTCAGATGGGGAGACAACCACAATCAAATTCAGCAGCCATGGCAAAGGAACTCAAATCAAAACAATTGAAAAAACACAAACCAAAACAACCAGCCAAACACTAACCAAAACACATACAGAAAACCACAAAATACATATCCCAACTCTAACCATTATCCACCAAATAACCACCCAACTAATCAAAACACCTATCACCATCCATCAACACCCCAAAACCAACCAATCTCACAAGACTCTCAGAGGATCACTAATCTAGAGATGCTCATGGAAAAGATGATGAAGAACCAAGAATTGACAACAAAGAACCAAGAAGCTTCCATGAAGAACCTAGAGAGGCAGATTGAGCAAATCTCCAAGCAAATCTCTATTGAAAAACGAAAGAAAATAGACCACAAAATCTGAAGAAGGGAAAGCAGATCATGGAAGAACCAATTCCAAGACAACAACAAGTGGAGAAAAGCTTGACACCTCCATTGCCTTATCCCCAAAGATTCCACAAAGAGACAAAGGATCCACATTTCCACAAATTCCTTGAGACTTTCAAGAAGCTGGAAATCAACATACCTCTGGCTGAGGCATTGGAGCAAATGCCTCTGTATGCCAAGTTCTTAAAGGAGCTCATCAATAAGAAAAGGAGTTGGAATGAAAAGGAGACTGTAATGCTCAGTGAAGAATGCAGTGCACTAATTAGAAAAGGGATCCCTCCCAAGCTTGAAGATCCTGGAGGTTTCTTCCTACCTTGCACTATTGGAGGTCTATTCATCAAAAAGGGGATGTGTGACTTAGGAGCAAGTATAAATCTAATTCCATCTTCTTTAGTGAAAAAGCTTGGCATAGGAGAGGTGAAACCAATACAGATGTCCTTGGAATTGGTAGACCAATCAGTGGTATATCCTAAAGGGTTGATTGAAAACCTTTTAGTTAAGCTTGACAAGTTCATCTTTCCAGCAGACTTTGTGATCCTAGATTCAGCAGA
>NC_029777.3:59377056-59383064 GCF_000817695.3 Arachis duranensis
ACTTCCATTTTTCCCTCCTTTTCACTTTAAATCTGATGGCCTCTTCAAGTTCAAAAAGAAGGTCGGGAAAGGAACCTATGGTGGCCGAACCCCCATCATTTGATGCAAACAAATTTAGATCCCAATTCCATGAAGGGAGATATCATAGGTTCATGGAGGCAAAGAATGTCATCTATGAGAAAGGCCTTGAGTTGAGGGACGGGGAATACCCCATCATGAGGCAAATCACTAAAGAAAGAAGGCGGGAACTCTTATGTGCTCCTCTCGTTGACATCAGTACAGTCATGATCAGGGAGTTCTATGCAAATGCTGTAAAAGAAAACAAAGATAGTGCTCCTTACACAAGTTATGTCAGAGGAGTTGAAGTGAACTTCGGTCCAGCGGCCATTACTAAGGCTCTCAAGTTGAGAACCATAACTTATGTAGAGCCTAGTTATAAGACCAGATTGCAGATGGAAAACAATCCTGATGAGATCTTGCAAGGGCTATGTGTGGAAAATACAGACTGGGAAAGAGACTCAAAAGGAGTTCCAAGCCACTTGAGGAGAATAAACCTTACTCCTGTAGCCAAAGGATGGTATGAGATAGTAAGGAGGTCTATTCTCCCTACTGGAAACGCCTCTTGGGTCACAATCAAACGAGCACTCTTGACATACTGCATCCTACATGGAGGTGAAGTTAACCTCGCACAACTCATAGCCGATAGTATTCAAGAGATGGCTAACAGCACAAGTAAATCAAGTGGTCTTGGACATCCAAGTACCATTCTTAGGCTATGCAACAAAGCTGGAATGATCTTTGAAGATGAGGACACAGAAAAAGTGAAAAAGGGGAAAGGAATCACCAAGAAGAGTATGGAAGGAATGAATAAAGAAGATGATCAAGAGGGGGTGGTAGCTCCCAGACAAAGGAGATCACAAAGAGAGGAAGGACGAAATCAAGCTCATGGTGCCATAGACATGAGCCAGCTACAAAGAACAATTGAAGAGCTATCTCAGCAACTCATGCAAGCTCAACAAGACCAAAATCAGGGGTGCCAAGAGCAATATCTAGAGCCCCATCCAGAGTTTAGGGAGCAATATTTGAAAGATAAAGAGGAACGAGAAGCTTGGCAGCGTCAAATGGAGGAGAAACAAGAGAGATGGCAACAACAAATGATGACTCAGCAGCGAGAATTTCAAGCACAGATTCTGGAAGGACAAAAAGAGCAATACAAAGAATTCAAAGAATCATATGATAAGTTATATTTTAGTCAAGCTAAAGCAGGGGAATATAGTCACAACCTGTATCAATGGAAGAATATTCATCACACCATGGAAGAAGTGAGATATGTGCAAAGAATGGAGAGTGATGAAAACATACAAGCAAGGTTGGAGTATTTGACCCACAATTTGCCAACACTCAATCCACAGATCAAGCCATTTGAGCAATGCCTTGAATTTGACGCCAAGCAAAAAGCAAGATCTCATTATTATACAAAATTAACACTTAACAGATTGGAAGAAGTTGGACTCTCAGGGCTCTTGGATTCTGTTTGGGATAGAAGATGCCCTGGTGAAGAAATCCGAGACTACTCCAAGCTAGGGAAGAGAAAGAAGAAAAAGGGAGAATCAAGCAGCAGCCACAATCATTAGAAGGTGGCAAAGTTCTTTCATACTTCCTCTTTCATGTCTCTAATAAGGAGATGCATGTCTGAAACATGATATGCCTCCATTGTTTATTTCTTTTACTTCGTGCAATTTTTGTTCTTTGCTTTTCTTTTAGTCATTTAATAAATAGCTAGAGAAATGTTAAATCTGCATAATGCTTGTTATCCATCACTTAGCTAATTTTTGTTTTGTTTTCCCATAAACTTGAATAAAAGAGAATTATTTGAATTGAAAAGTAAATATCCAATGTTGCATAAGTAGAGTGGAAGTTAATGGTGGTATATATGTTGGATTAAATGCATAACTCATGAAATAATTGCTACATAATATCATTTTCTTTAAAGTGTGAGCTAGCTTGCTGTTATAAAGGTTCTTATCAATAAAGAAAAAGCCCTTGAGAACAAAAATAAAGAAAAGGAAAAAGAAAAAGCCAATGTGGCAAGAAAAACAAAGAATAAAGGTTGGACACCAATAGCTTGGACCCTAGGACATATGCCTGTGGTGTTCTTGTACTAAGATATGCTTGGATAAGTAAATTCTAAGGGGTATTTTAAAACCCGGTCACTTAGATCAACTGATTTGGGATGGCCAATTGAAAGTCCACAATAAAGAGCAACCTAGATACAGAACATTTAGTTATCCAAAGAGATGCTGGGCATCAATGATCCTAGGAGGAGATAGTGTGCCATGTGTCTGTGGTGGAAAGATGTTGAGTAAAAATAAAGCCAAAGGCTACTACTGCAACATTAGACACCAAGCTTCCAAAAGAATAATAAGCTTATTAAGCATTATAAGAAAAGAAAAGTTAGCAAGGGAGTAATTAAAAAGTAAGTCTTATAACAACAAGTTTAGCAAGCCTTTGAGGAAAAATGTATAATATGTAACAGCAACAATAATTGAGTTATCATTGTCTGCATAAAGACTCCATAAATCAAGTTCTGCTATATGCCTAATAAGGATATGTGTTCTTTTCTTGTTCATTTCATTTTCTCTTAGTTTTGATGCTTGCTTGGGGACAAGCAAGATTTAAGTTTGGTGTTGTGATGACAAGTCATCATATACCCATTTTTTAAAGCTAATTTCACTTGTTTTACTAGTCTTTATGCACTTTCTTGCATCCTAAGTAAGTGATTTAGAATGAAAATGCATAACTTCTTTAAATCAAGCAACTACCATTAAATTGATGCTAAGTCATGAGGTTTAAGCTAAATTTAATTGATTTTTAATTGATTTATAAGCCTTGTGAATTTAGTGATACTTTGAGTGGTTGTTTTGGTTTATTGTAGGTGAAGAAAAGAAGAAAAGAGGAAGCGTGGCTTAAGAAAGCGTGGCCCAAGAGAGAAGAAGTCTGGCGCATAAAAGGAGGAAGCAAGCATTGCCCTCCACAAGGGCACACTGCCCTCTAGGAGGGCAACATAAGGAAACAAGCCTTGAGAGGCAACACTGCCCTGCCCACGACAAGGGCAGAGCACAAATTGGTGCCATGGATCAAGGAGAGCAAAAACATTGCCCTGCCCTCCTCAAGGGCAATATCGGGCTCAACAAAGGAAGAAATCCAAAGAAAAAGCTCACCAATGCTTGCCACAAGGATCGAACACGGCACCATGAGGAAGCAAGGAACTAGGCCTAATTTTGGTGCCAAGAAAACCAAGAAAAATAAGCAGCGTGTGCATTGCCCGAGTTTCGAACACGGGGCTTCAACTTTGGAAACATTGCCCTGCCCTCCACAAGGGCAGGGCAGCATTTTATGGTGCACGGCTAGCACACCAGATTGGCGCACCAAGGAAGCTTTGGCAGCATCAGCACGCACGCACGAGCATCATTCTGGCGCACCAAAAAACTCTGCCCTGCCCTCTACAAGGGCAGGGCAGCATCCTGCAGCACCAACTCGCACCGTACGCACGCACCACGGGCCAGACGCATCATTTTCTGCCTTGCCCTCCACAAGGGCAGGGCAGCCTCCTGGAAACAAATTATTTTGGGCTAAAAATTGAATTAAAAATCCAATTTAATTCATTTCTTCACCAAATCAAAAGCCCATCCAAATCCCAAGATCCAAGAATAGAAAGTGTATAAATAGGATATAGTTTGATGTAATTAGGAGCTTTTCTTTTACTTTTGAACTTTGATCTTTCTTTTGAGCTTTGAGTCTTTACTTTTATTTTTGAACTTTTGAACTTTCTCTTGGAGACTTCACTGAGATTTTAGAGAATTGGGGAGGAGAATTGATCTCTCTTCTTCCTCGTTCTTGCTTGAGCATTTTTATTTTTCTTGTTTGAGTTTTGGGTGTGAAGAATTGAGAAATTTCTGTCTCAATCTCCATTCAAGATCTCTTTAATTTCTCTTCTGCATAATTGAACCCATTTACATTCCCTTTACTGCTTCTTCTTCAATTTCTTGTCAATTGCTTTGAGAACTTGGATCTGGGAGGGCAATTGAGATCTAGGCTTTGCTACCTAGTCTCTGGAGTCCTGAGATCCCAATTTCCTTTTGGTTCTTCTGGGAACCCTGCTGCACTTTAATTTCATCTTCTGTTTGAATTTTAGTTTATTCCAATTCATCTTCTACTTTATTAATTGTTGCAATTTACTTTCTTAGTTTATTCCAATTCATCTTCTGTATTAATCGTCGTTGCAATTTAATTTCCCTTGCTGAAATTCTGAATTCCCAATCCTCAAATCCCTTTTTCCATTCAAGCAATTTATATTTCTTGCACTTTAAGTTATTGCAATTTACATTTCTTGCACTTTAAGTTTCAGTCATTTAATTTCTTGTTCTTTAAGATTCAGCATCTTTTACTTTCCTGCTCTTTAATTTACTGCAATTTTCCCCTCTCCCTTTACATTCCAAGTAATTTAGCTTATGTTAATGTTAAACCACTCATCCAATACTTGATTCGCTTGACTAAATCAACGACTAAACTAAAATTGCTCAATCCTTCAATCCCTGTGGGATCGACCTCACTCCCGTGAGTTTTATTACTTGATGCGACCCGGTACACTTGCTGGTGAGTTTTGTGTTGGATCGTTTTCCACACATCAGTGAGTTGAGGTTGGTGGAGATCTTGTGGGCTCCACAGATCCTGAGTGATCCTGTGGGGTCCATAGATCCTGGTGTGTCAAGGATTTACATCCATGCACCCATTAGGTATGTATAATGCCTTAGCAAACAATTCTAGCATTTAAACACCGAAGTGATGCTCATTTAGGGCGTTCAACGCCCAATTGCAGTATGTTTCTGGCGTTGAACGCCAGTTCCATGCTTCTTCCTGGCGTTCAGCGCCAGCTTTCCTCAGGGCATATTCCTGGCATTCAAACGCCCCGATGTTGCTTGTTTCTGGCATTCAACGCCAGATCCATGCTCTGTTCCGGCGTTGAACTCCAGCCAGATGCTTCTTACTGGCGTTTAAACGCCAGTAAGTCCTTCCTCCAGGGTGTGATTTTTCTTCTACTGTTTTTGATTCTGTTTTTAATTTTTGTATTTTTTTTCATGACTCCACATGATCATGAACTTAATAAAACATAAAATAACAGTAAAATAAAAAATAAAATTAGATAAATAAAAATTGGGTTGCCTCCCAATAAGCACTTTTTTAATGTCAATAGCTTGACAGTGGGCTCTCATGGAGCCTCACAGGTGATCAGGTCAATGTTGTATAGTCCCAACACCAAACTTAGAGTTTAATTGTGGGGGCCCTGTTTGACTCTGTACTGAGAGAAGCTCTGCATGCTTACTCTCCCTTATTACAGAAGGATAGCCGTGTGCCTTAAACACAAGGTAGTCCTGGTGCACGAAATTGTGATCACTACAACTTCGCACAACTAACCAGCAAGTGTACTGGGTCGTCCAAGTAATAAACCTTACGCGAGTAAGGGTCGATCCCACAGAGATTGTTGGTATGAAGCAAGCTATGGTCACCTTGTAAATCTTAGTCAGGCAAACTCAAATGGGTATGGTGATATGCGAATAAAACATAAAGATAAAGATAGAGATACTTATGTAATTCATTGGTAGGAATTTCAGATAAGCGTATGAAGATGCCTTCCCTTCCGTCTCTCTGCTTTCCTACTGTCTTCATCCAATCCTTCTTCTTCCTTTCCATGGCAAGCTTAAGCAAGGGTTTCACCGTTGTCAGTGGCTACCTCCCATCATCTCAGTGGAAATGTTCAACGCACCCTGTCACGGCACGGCTAATCATCTGTCGGTTCTCAATCAGGTTGGAATAGAATCCAATGATTCTTTTGCGTCTGTCACTAACGCCCAGCCCTCAGGAGTTTGAAGCTCGTCACAGTCATTCAATCATTGAATCCTACTCAGAATACCACAAACAAGGTTAGACCTTCCGGATTCTCTTGAATG
>NC_029777.3:59383755-59383968 GCF_000817695.3 Arachis duranensis
ATTTAACGCTGGGATTTCTGAGGGTGACTTTGAACGCCGGTTTGGGCCATCAAATCTTGGGCAATGTATGGACTATCATATATTGCTGGAAAGCCCAGGATGTCTACTTTCCAACGCCGTTGAGAGCGCGCTAATTGGGCTTCTGTAGCTCCAGAAAATCCACTTCGAGTGCAGGGAGGTTAGAATCCAACAGCATCTGCAGTCCTTTTTAGT
>NC_029777.3:59387996-59388343 GCF_000817695.3 Arachis duranensis
GGTCAATATTTTGTTCTGAGCCAATATGGCATTCAGAGTGTCAATCTCAAGAACTCCTTTCTTCTGACTAGTCCCATTGTTCACAGGATTTCTTTTAGAAGTGTACATGAATCGGTTATTTGCAACCATTTCAATCAGCTCTTGAGCTTCTGTAGGCGTCTTCTTCAGATGAAGAGATCCTCCAGTAGAGCTATCCAATGACATCTTGGACAGTTCAGACAGACCATCATAGAAGATACATATGATGCTCTATTCAGAAAGCATGTCAGAAGGACACTTTCTGATCAATTGTTTGTATCTTTCCCAAGCTTCATAGAGGGATTCACCTTCCTTCTGTCTGAAGGTTT
>NC_029777.3:59391648-59395772 GCF_000817695.3 Arachis duranensis
ATTTACTTTCCAACGCCGTTAAGAGCGCGCCAATTGGGCTTCTGTAGCTCCAGAAAATCTACTTCGAGTGCAGGGAGGTCAGAATTCACAGCTTCTGCTGTGGCTAGGAAAGGTCTTCCAAGGATGATGCATTCATCCTCCTCCTTCCTAGTGTCTAAGATTATGAAATCAGCAGGGATGTAAAGGCCTTTAACCTTTACTAACACGTCGTTTACCAATCCATAAGCTTGTCTTACTGACTTGTCTGCCATTTGTAATGAGAATATGGCAGGCTGTACCTCAATGATCCCTAATTTCTCCATTACAGAGAGTGGCATAAGATTTATGCCTGACCCCAGGTCACACAGAGCTTTTTCAAAGGTCATGGTGCCTATGGTACAGGGTATTAAGAATTTCCCAGGATCTTGTTTCTTTTGAGGTAAAGTTTGCTAAACCTATGTATCAAGTTCACTAATGAGCAAGGGAGATTCACCTTCTCAAGTCTCATTACCAAATAACTTGGCATTCAGCTTCATGATGGCTCCTAGATATTGAGCAACTTGCTCTCCAGTTACATCTTCATCCTCTTCAGAGGAAGAATAATCTTCAGAGCTCATGAATAGTAGAAGGAAATTTAAGAGAATCTCTATGGTCTCTATATGAGCCTCAGATTCCTTTGGATCCTCGATAGGAAACTCCTTCCTGCTTGAGAGATGTCCCATTAGATCTTCCTCATTGGGATTCGCGTCCTCTCCCTCCTCCTTGTATTCGGCCATATTGATTATATCAATGGCCTTGCACTCTCTTTTTGGATTTGCTTTAGTATTGCTTGGGAGAGTACTAGGAGGGGTTTCAGTGATTTTCTTACTCAGCTGGCCCACTTGTGCCTCCAAATTTCTGATGGAGGACCTTGTTTCATTCATGAAACTTAAAGTGGCCTTAGACAGATCAGAGACTAAGTTTGCTAAGTTAGAGGTATTCTGTTCATAATTCTCTGTCTGTTGCTGAGAAGATGATGGATAAGGCTTGATATTGCTGAGCCTATTTCTTCCACCATTATTAAAGCCTTGTTGAGGCTTTTGTTGATCCTTCCATGAGAAATTCGGATGATTTCTCCATGATGAATTATAGGTGTTCCCATAAGGTTCACCCATGTAATTTACCTCTACTATTGCAGGGTTTTCAAGATCATAAGCTTCTTCTTCAGAAGATGCCTTTTTAGTACTGTTGGATGCATTTTGCCATCCATTCAGACTTTGAGAAATCATGTTGACTTGCTGAGTCAACACTTTGTTCTGAGCCAATATAGCATTCAGAGGGTCAATTTCAAGAACTCCCTTCCTCAGAGGCGTCCCATTATTCACGGAATTCCTCTCAGAAGTGTACATGAATTGGTTATTTGCAACCATGTCAATGAGTTCCTGAGCTTCTGCATGCGTTTCATTTAGGTAAATGGATCCACCTACAGAGTGGTCCAATGACATCTTGGAAAACTCAGATAGACCATAATAGAATATATCTAATATGGTCCACTCTGAAAACATGTCAGAAGGACACTTTTTGGTCATCTGCTTGTATCTTTTCCAAGCTTCATAGAGGGATTCACCATCTTTTTGCTTGAAGGTCTGAACATCCACTCAAAGCTTGCTCAGCTTTTGAGGAGGAAAGAATTTATCCAAGAAAGCTGTGACCAGCTTATCCAGGAGTCCAGACTATCTGTTGAGAGTCCAACCATGTTCTAGCTCTGTCTCTTACAGCAAAAGGGAAAAGCATGAGCCTGTAGACTTCAGGATTTACTCTATTCGTCTTTACAGTCTCACAGATCTTCAAGAACTCAGTTAAAAACTGATAGGGATCTTTTTATGAAAGTCCATGAAACTTGCAGTTTTGTTGCATTAGAGCAATTAGTTGAGGTTTTAGCTCAAAGTTGTTTGCTCCAATGGCAGGAATTGAGATGCTTCTTCCATCAAACTTTGACGTGGGTTTAGTAAAATCACCAAGCATCCTCCTTACATTATTGTTGTTGGGTTCGCTGCCATCTCCTTCTCTTGTTCGAAAATTTCAGAATGGTTGCCTCTGGATTGTTGTAATTTAGCTTCTCTTAGTTTCCTTTTCAGAGTCCTTTCAGGTTTAGGATCAGCTTCAACAAGAGTGCCTTTTTCCTTGTTCCTGCTTATATGAAAGAGAAGAGAAAAAGAAAATGAAGAGGAATCCTCTATGTCACAGTAAAGAGGATCCTTATTATTAGTAGAAGAAGAAAGGGGATAAGGATTAAGAAGAAGGTCAAATTTTTGGATGAAGAGAAGTGTTAGTAAATAAATAAAATAAATAGAAGGAGGTGAGAGGGATAGAAATTCGAAAAATAAATTTTGAAAAAGGGATAGTAATTTTCGAAAATTAAGATGAATTAAAATTAAAATTTGAAATAATTAGTTAATTAGAAGAATTTTGAAAAAGAGGTGAGATATTTTCAAAAATTGAAGAGGGAAAAGTAGTTAGGTGGTTTTGAAAAAGACAAGAAACAAACAAAAAGTTAATTAGTTAGTTGAAAAAGATATTAAAATCAAATTTGAAAAGATAAGAAGATAAGAAGTTAGTTAAGATATTTTAAAATCAAATTTTTGAAAAAGATAAAGCTTTGAAAAAGATATGATATAAAAGATATGATAAAAAGATATGATTTTTGAAAAGATAAGATTGAAAATATATTTTTTGAAAAGATATGATTTTAAAAGATATGGTTTTAAAAAGATATAATTGAAGTTAGTTTTGAAAAATATTTGAATTTTAAAATCATAATTAATGACTTGACTCACAAGAAATCACAAGATATGATTCTAGAACTTAAAGTTTGAATCTTTCTTAACAAGAAAGTAAGAAAAAGATTTTGAAATTTTCGAATATGATAAAAAAATGGAAAAGATATGATTTTTGAAAAAAGATTTTAAAAAGATAAGATTTAAAAAGATAAGATATTTATTATTTTTTTTATTTTTGAATTTTTTTATGATGAGAGAGAAAAACACTAAAAATACTCAATGCATGAAAATTTTAGATCAAAACACATGATGCATGCAAGAACACTATGAATGTCAAGATGAACACCAAGAACACTTTGAAGATCATGATGAACATCAAGAACATATTTTTGAAAAATTTTCATTGTAAAGAAAACATGCAAGACACCAAACTTAGAAATCTTTCATTTTTAGACACTATGAATGCAAAAATGCACATGAAAAACACCATACAACACAAAACAAGAAAATATGAAGATCATGATGAATGCAATGCATGAATGCAATTTTCGAAAAATGCAGGATGAATATGCAATTGACACCAAACTTAAAACTTGACACAAGACTCTAACAAGAAACACAAAATATTTTTGATTTTTATGATTTTGTAATTTTTTTGTATTTTCTTTTATTTTTTCGAAAAAATTAATTTGAAGAAAAGAATAAGGAAATTCAAACTTTTTAATAAGAATTCCAAGAATCTTAGCAATGTTAGTCTAAAGCTCCGGTCCAGGAATTAGACATGGCTTCGTAGCCAGCCAAAACACTAGACATGGCCAATGGCCAGCCAATTTGCTGGGAAAGTGGTGCACGAAATTGCAATCACACTTTTGCAACCCCGCACAACTAACCAGCAAGTGCACTGGGTCGTCCAAGTAATACCTTACGTGAGTAAGGGTCGATCCCACGGAGATTGTCAGCTTGAAGCAAGCTATGGTTATCTTGTAAATCTTAGTCAGGATATCAATAATTATCAGGGTTGATTGTGAAAAGTAAAAGAACATGAAATAAGTACTTGTTTTGCAGTAATGGAGAACAGGTTGAGGTTTTGGAGATGCTCCATCTTCTGAATCTCTGTTTTCCTACTGTCTTCTTCTTCAAACACGCAAGGCTCCTTCCATGGCAAGCTGTATGCAAGGGTTTCACCGTTGTCAGTGGCTACCTCCCATCCTCTCAGTGGAAATGTTCAACGCACCCTGTCACGGCACTGCTATCCATCTGTCGGTTCTCAATCAGGCCGGAATAGAATCCAGTGATTCTTTTGCGTCTGTCACTAACGCCCCGCCCTCAGGAGTTTGAAGCTCATCACAGTCATTCAATCATTGAATCCTACTCAGAATACCACAG
>NC_029777.3:59396482-59397990 GCF_000817695.3 Arachis duranensis
GACTAGTAGCTTTTTGCTTCCGAACAGTTTTGGCATCTCACTTTATCCTTTGAAGTTCAGAATGATTGGCATCTATAGGAACTCAGAACTCAGATAGTGTTATTGATTCTCCTAGTTAAGTGTAGTGATTCTTGAAGATAGCTAGTGTATGAGTCTTGGCTGTGGCCCAAAGCACTCTGTCTTCCAGTATTACCACCGGATACATACATGCCACAGACACATAATTGGGTGAACCTTTTCAGATTGTGACTCAGCTTTGCTAGAGTCCCCAATTAGAGGTGTCCAGGGTTCTTAAGCACACTCTTTTTGCCTTGGATCACAACTTTATTTCTTTCTTTTCTTTCTCTTTTTTTTTTCAAAATTTTTTTTTCGTATTCACTGCTTTTTCTTGCTTCAAGAATCAATCTGATGATTTTTTTAGATCCTCAATAACAGTTCTCTTTTTCCCTTATTCTTTCAAGAGCCAACAATTTTAACATTCTCACAATAACAAATTCGAAAGACATATGCACTGTTCAAGCATTCATTCAGAAAACAAAAAGTATTGTCACCACATCAAACTAATTCAACTAGTTTCAAGGATAAATTCGAAATCCTGTACTTCTTGTTCTTTTGTGATTAAAGCATTTTTTTCATTTAAGAGAGGTGATGGATTCATAGGACATTCATAGCTTTAAGACATGAATTCTAAATTTTATTAATTATGAATTAAGAACAAGACTCAAGAATAGATATAAGATGAGACTAGAAAATAAAAAAAAGAAAACAAAAATTTAAATAGGCTCCTAATGATAGAGGTTTTCACAGAGTTAGGACTCAACAACCTTGATTTTGAGAAGTGGATGCTCCCTCAAATTGAGGGGAGAATTTTTGGCGTTTCAGCTCTTGGAGTTCACGCCCCTGCTTCTCTTGTTCCTTCAGCAATTTGCAGAGCATGCAGTTCTGATTCTGCTGTTCTTCCTTCAGTTGCTCCATAGTTTCTTGTAGCTTGATGATAGATGCTTCTAGGCTGGTCCAGTAGTCAATTTTTGGGAATTCAGGGAGGAATTCCTGTGCCCTCCTCTTGATAGAGTTGTCTTGCATTTGTCCTTCCATTGACTTCTTGGTGATTGGATGTTCAATGGGTATGAAGTCATCTACTCCCATCTTTACCCCAGCCTCTTTACAGAGCAAGGCAATCAAGCTTGGGTAAGCCAATTTGGCTTCAGTGGAATTCTTATTTGTAATTGTGTAGATCTCACAAGCAATCACATGATGAACCTCCACTTCTTTTCCAAGCATAATGCAATGAATCATCATGCTCTCTTGATAGTGACCTCAGAATGGTTGCTAGTGGGCAGTATGGAACGCCCAATAAAGTCTAGCCAACCTCTTGCAATTGGTTTGAGGTCTCCCCTCTTGAGTTGGTTTGGGACACCCTTTGAATTGGTTATCCACTTAGTTCCAGGGAGGCAAATGTCCTCTAGAACTTGATCCAACCCTTTATCTGCTCTCACCATTCTCCTATT
>NC_029777.3:59398117-59399476 GCF_000817695.3 Arachis duranensis
CTTCCAACCTTTATCTCAGGATTGGTTAGAACTTCCCATCCTCTGTTTCGAATTTGCTCTTGGATCCCCGGATATTCATCTTCTTTCAGATCAAATTTAACTTCCGGGATCACTGACCTCAGACCCATTATTTTGTGATAATGGTCTTCATGTTCTTTGGTTAAGAACTTCTCTTGATTCCAAAGATTCTTTGGATTATTCTCTTTCTTTCCTCTTAAATTGGTTTGTTTTCCCTTAGGAGCCACGATCTTGATGAATCTTTGCTTAGTGATCACGGAAAAGCACACCAAACTTAGAGGTTTGCTTGTTCTCAAGCAAAAGAAAGGAAAGAAGAGAGAGAGGAGAAGAGCAAATTCGAGTGGTGTGGGGGAAAGGGGAGGCTGAACGTGTTTTTATAAAGGGGGGAAGAGATTTCGAAAAAATTGAAAGGAGATTTGAGAAGATATGGAGAGAATTTGAGAGAAGGGTGAGTTTTTGAACAAGATTTGGGATTGATTTGAGAGATTTGAAGAATGATTTTTGAAGATTTGAAAGTGAATGATGAAAAGTTGAGATGTATTTGTGTAGAAAAGTATGGGTAAGAAAAGGAAAATTTGAAAAAAAATTGATAGGAAATCAAAATCGTGGTCCCCCACGTTTCTGGCATTAAACGCCCAGAATGGCATCCATTCTGGCGTTTAACGCCCATTTGTTGCCCATTGTGGGCGTTTAACGCCCAGCCAGGTGCCCTGGCTGGCGTTAAACGCCAGAATTCCCTTTATCACTGGGCGTTTTGCTAAACGCCCAGGATACTGCACACCTGGCATTAAACGCCCAGAATGGTGCCCATTCTGGCGTTTAACGCCCAAAATGGCACCTTTACTGGCGTTAAACGCCCAGAATGGTGCCCATTCTGGCGTTTAACGCCCAAAATGGCACCTTTACTGGCGTTAAACGCCCAGAATGGTGCCCATTCTGGCGTTTAACGCCCAAAATGCCCCTTACTGGCATTTTTTCGCCAGTAAGCTCTTTTTCTCTGCTTTTTGCGCTGAATCCTTCTGTAACTCTGTGAATTCCTTCATTTTTGATACTTGCCTTTGTGAAAACAAAACATATAACCTGCTAATGACAGCAATCTTTTTTCACCAGCTAACTGTGCATCCATGTTTAGGAATCTGGTTGCCCAGTAGGCTTTATGTTCCAGTTCCACGGGCAAATGACAGGCCTTTCCATACACCAGTTGGTATGGGGAGGTTCCTATAGGAGTCTTGAATGCTGTTCTGTATGCCCACAGAGCATCATCCAAGCTCTTTGCCCAATCCTTTCTTTGGGCTATCACAGTCCGTTCTAGGATTCTTTTTAGCTCTCTGTTAGAGACTT
>NC_029777.3:59399715-59399956 GCF_000817695.3 Arachis duranensis
ACAATTGCTTCTACCCACTTAGATACATAGTCCACTGCTACCAGAATGTAAGTGTTTGAGTATGATGGTGGGAATGGACCCATGAAGTCAATTCTCCATACATCAAACAATTCTATCTCTAATATCCCTTGTTGAGGCATGGCATATCTGTGAGGCAAGTTACCAGCTCTTTGGCAACTGTCACAGTTACGCACAAACTCTCGGGAATCTTTATAGAGAGTAGGCCAGTAGAAGCCACATT
>NC_029777.3:59400066-59400854 GCF_000817695.3 Arachis duranensis
TGTGCTTTTTCTCTGGGTACACATCTGCGGATCATTCTGTCTGCACATCTCTTAAAGAGATATGGTTTATCCCATAGGTAGTACTTGGCATCTGACATTAATTTCTTTCGTTGCACTCTGCTGTACTCCTGGGGTATGAACCTCACAGCTTTATAGTTTGTAATATCTGCAAACCATGGAGCTCCCTGAATGGCAAAGAGTTGCTCATCTGGGAAAGTCTCAGAGATCTCAGTAGAAGGGAGGGACGCCCCAGCTACTGGTTCTATTCGGGACAGATGATCAGCTACTTGGTTCTCTGTCCCTTTTCTGTCTCTTATTTCTATATCAAACTCTTGCAGAAGCAACACCCATCTTATCAGCCTGGGTTTTGAATCCTGCTTTGTGAGTAAGTATTTAAGAGCAGCATGGTCAGTGTACACAATCACTTTGGATCCCACTAGATAGGATCTAAACTTGTCAATGGCATAGACCACTGCAAGTAACTCTTTTTCTGTGGTTGTGTAATTCTTCTGTGCATCATTTAGAACACGGCTGGCATAATAAATGACGTGTAGAAGCTTGTTATGCCTTTGTCCCAACACTGCACCAATGGCATGGTCACTGGCATCACACATTAGTTCAAATGGCAATGTCCAGTCTGGTGCAGAGATGACTGGTGCTGTGACCAGCTTGGCTTTCAGGGTCTCAAATGCCTGCAGACACTGTGAGTCAAACACAAATGGTGTGTCAGCAGCTAGCAGGTTACTCAAAGGTTTTGCAATTTTCGAAAAATCCTTTATGAACCTTCT
>NC_029777.3:59401770-59403774 GCF_000817695.3 Arachis duranensis
TGTAGCCTGAATAGCCATCCAAAAAGCAATAATAATTATGACCGGGTAGTCTTTCTAGCATTTGGTCTATGAAGGGTAAAGGAAAATGATCCTTTCTGGTGGCTGTATTGAGCCTTCTGTAGTCAATACACATACGCCACCCTGTGACTGTTCTTGTAGGAACCAGTTCATTTTTTTCATTATGAACCACTGTCATGCCTCCCTTCTTGGGGACAACTTGTACAGGGCTCACCCAGGGGCTATCAGAAATAGGATAAATAATCCCAGCCTCCAGTAATTTAGTGACCTCTTTCTGCACCACCTCCTTCATGGCAGGATTTAGCCTCCTCTGTGGTTGGACCACTGGTTTGGCATTATCCTCCAACAGGATCTTGTGCATGCATCTAGCTGGGCTAATGCCCTTAAGATCACTTAGGGACCACCCAAGAGTTGTCTTGTGTGTCTTTAGCACTTGAATCAGTGCTTCCTCTTCCTGTGGATTTAAAGCAGAGCTTATAATCACTGGAAAAGTGCCCCCTCTCCCAGAAATGCATACTTCAGGGATGGTGGTAGTGGTTTGAGTTCAGGTTTTGGAGGCTTATCCTCCTCCTGAGGAATTTTCGAAAATTCCTTTGTTTCCACTGATTCTTCTTGATCAGGGTGAGCATCCTTGAAGATGTCCTCAAGCTCTGATTCTAGGCTTTCAGTCATAATGACCTCTTCTACCAGAAAGTCAATAATGTCAGTGCCCATGCAGTCATTTGGTGTGTCTGGATGCTGCATAGCTTTTACAGCATTCAACTTGAACTCATCCTCATTGACTCTCAGGGTTACTTCCCCTTTTTGTACATCAATGAGAGTTCGTCCAGTTGCTAGGAAAGGTCTTCCTAGAATGAGGGTTGCACTCTTGTGCTCCTCCATTTCCAGCACCACAAAGTCAGTTGGAAAGGCAAATAGCCCAACCTTGACAATCATGTCCTCTATTATGCCTGATGGATATTTAATGGAGCCATCAGCAAGTTGGAGGCATATCCGGGTTGGTTTGACTTCTCCAGTCAATCCAAGCTTTCTGATAGTGGATGCAGGTTTTAGATTGATGCTTGCTCCAAGATCACATAGGGCTGTCTTGGTGCAAGCACCTTCTAATGTGCATGGTATCATAAAGCTTCCTGGATCCTGAAGCTTTTCTGGTAAGCTTTTCAGAATGATTGCACTGCATTCTTCAGTGAGAAACACTTTTTCAGTTTCTCTCCAATCCTTCTTATGACTTAAGATTTCTTTCATGAACTTAGCATAAGAAGGTATTTGCTCAAGTGCCTCTGCTAACGGACTCTTTATTTCAAGAGTCCTTAGATAGTCTGCAAAGCGGGCAAATTGCTTATCCTGTTCCGCTTGGCGGAGTTTTTGAGGATAAGGCATCTTGGCTTTATATTCTTCAACCTTAGATGCTGCAGGTTTATTCCTTACAGCAGTGGTTGAAGAGGCCTTTTTAGAGGGATTACTGTCAGCACTCTCAGGTGTCTGATCTTCCCTGAGTGTTTGAACGCTAGGATTGGGTGGAAAATGGGCGTTTAACGCCAACTTTTCCCCCTTTTCTGGCGTTTGAACGCCAGAACTGGGCAGGTGACAAACCCCAATTTGACGGTTTATCTTGTATTGAATTTAGGGGATTTTATCACCTTTTTCCCACATTTACCCAATGAAATAGCATGGTTTTGTATATTCCCCTTTAATTGTGCTTAAGAGTGAAAACATGCTTTTTAGGTCTTAAAATAGCTAAATGTAATTTACCTTGATTCCATTAGATGCCTTGATATGTTTGTTAAGTGATTTCAGATTTAGGAGGCAAAGATTGGATCAAGGGAATGAAGAAAAAGCATGTAAAGTTGGAGAACTCATGAAGAAATGATGGAACCAAAAAGCTGTCAAGCCTGACCTCTTCGCACTTAATTGACCATAACTTGAGCTACAGAGATCCAAATGATGCGGTTCCAGTTGGGTTGGAAAGCTAACATCCGGGGCTTC
>NC_029777.3:59406802-59414298 GCF_000817695.3 Arachis duranensis
TTTATCCTTTTGGGGAAAAAAAAAAAAAAAAAGAGGCCATCGGCGCGTAAGCACGCTGTGCGCGCGCGCGCGCACATTGCACTTCTGCAACTTCTGGTACAAAAACCAGAGAGTTGTGCCCGCGTTGTGCCCGCATTGTGCTGGGAGCCCAACCTCATCCACGCGTAAGCGCGCTGTGCGCGCGCGCGCGGATTTGCACCCTGCTTTTCTCTCTCCTCCTTTCTCCTTCTTTCCTCTTCTCTTCTTCTTTCTTTCTCATTTTTTTTCTTCTTCCTCTCTTGAAAGATTTTTTTCTTTTCTCTTTTAATAAAAAAAAATTAATAAAAAAAAAGAAAAAAATATAATAAATAAATAAATAAATAAATAACTAAATAAAATACTAAAAAAAAATAAAAAAATTAAAAATATAAAAAAAAAAATTTTTTCTCTTCTTCCATTTTCTTTTGTCTATTACATTTGCATACTTTTATTCTTTGCATTTTAATTTTGTTTCTATAATTTGTTCTCATTTTATTTTCTAAATTTCTCATTTTAATAATAGTGTTGAACTCTCTCACTCAATTGTTGAGAATTTCTTGCATTTGTTTTGGTGCTTCATGACTTGTCACATTAATTGTAATATTTGTCAACACACAAGATTAGTGCTTTATTCCCTCCTAATTCATTACCCTTTGTTTTTTTTTTCTTGTACCGCTTCATCATTGAGTTAGGATGGAATTAAATGCTTTCATGCGTATCACTAATTTTGTTTGTGTCAATTCTTATTTGATCTTGATGCTCAATATCCTCTTCATGCTTTAACTTTACTCTTGCATCAAGTATCATTGATATGCCATTTTCTCTTATTGTTTTCTCACTCACATGCTTAGCTACCATGTAGTAGAGAACAATACCTTTATTTGGCATTAGCCCCCGCCTATGTTCTATTTGCTGTGATATCTTTGTTGTAGGCTTAACTTTCTTTCTTTTTCTTTCCTTTTAGGTTGGCCACCAAGAGAGGAGAAAGGAAAAGCTTTTAAATGGGGCGACACACAAGTCATCCGCACAACCATGGTAAACTCTTTCCATTCACTTTTAAATTTGTTCAATAACTGATTTGAGTTACCATTGTAGGTAGATGTTTTATACAAATTTGTTTGTACAACTTAATTGTTAGCTTAGTCACATGCATGTTGTGTTTAGTAGTAGATGAATAATACCAAAATTGCATTTTTATGAATTGTATGATGGTTGAGTGAATAAGAGTTGTGAAGCCTAAGGGGAGCATCCAGCAATTTGTTTTCTGACATGAAAAAAAAAGGGGGGTGGACGCGCACGCAGCATGTACGCGTACGCGTCCCTGTGTGGATGCACCACGAGCCACACTCCCGAGAGTTGGGCCTCCCTTAGGCAAACATTATGCCTTGAGCCCAACACGACCCACGCGGACGCGCACAACATGCGTGCGCGCCGTTTTTAAGAACATGGACATTCACGCGGACGCGCACCTGCCGCGTTCGCGCCGAATTGCTGCTACAATTGATTGAGCCAAACCCCAGAGAGTTGAGCCAATTCGAGGCTAGCTTTAGGCCCCAGGCCCAACTCGATCTGCGCGAGCGCACGCATTGCGCCAGCACACCTCATCACAAATCGACAATGTACGGGGACGCGCACTTGCCGCGCGCGCGTCCATGCGTGCTGCCACCAATCTAGGCCACGGACCCGAGAGTCGGGCGTGCCCCAAGCCCCTCCTAAGCCTCAGGCCCAATCTAATGTACGCGTGCGCGCACTCTACGCGCACGCACCTATACCTATTCTACCACCCACGCTGGAGCGCATTGCACGCTCACGCGTGGACCTCAAATTTCTCTCACTGCGCGCGGACGCGTGCATGCCGCGTGCGCGCCGATCTGATAGCGCGACTTCCAGGCCATTCTCCAGAGAGTTAGGCCTGAGCTGGGCCAACTCTAAGCCCCTAGCCCAACTCCATGCACGCGTGCGCGCATGCGTCCCTTCCTATTTTGCTCATCCACGCTCAGGCGCGTTGTACGCGCACGCGTAGGTCCCAAGTTTCATCAAGGGATGCGGACGCGCAAGGTGCGCGCGCGCGTCGATTTAAAAATAGGGATAACCCTAATGCGCGACACACACTGCGCAGTCGCGCACCTTCTCCCTCCCCAACCTCCATTTCCGTTTCTTCTCCTCCCTCACCTCCATAGCCACCGCTGCTCCACTGACCGCCACCATACGGCCGCCCCTTCTCTTACGGGTCACACTCTCCCATCACTGGCTTTCTGTCACCACTGCTAGCTCCCCATCCCTCCGCCTCTCCCGTCGCCGCCCACCCCTGTAACCACCGTCACCACCGCCGCGGCCGCCATTGTTCACCATCAACCTTCTCTCTCTTCTTTCTTCACTCACCCCAGCTCCTCTCTCTCCTCCACTCACTCTCTCATCTGCTCTCTACCCCGTCCCTCATCTTCACAGCGCCGGCAACTACCGCCGCCGCTATTTTGCCATAACCGCGCACAGCTCCTGGCCCTATTTCCCACCCCAATTTCCTTCCCATTCTTAGTTCTTCTCTGCCCCCAGGTTCCTGCTCCATTTCTGTTACTTTTTTTCTATTTTCCCTTTTTACTGTTCGTTTTGATTAATTACTGTAATTGCATGTTAGCTAGTTAGACTTCGAATTTTGTATGCTAGGTTAGATAGAAATAATTGCGGTTAGGTAGCTAGGGCTGGATAGAGGATTCTAGGCCTGATAAGTGCTCCGTTCGTGCATAATTGCTGTCTGCTTATTCGGATATTGTGTGCTGATTTTGGACTGTTTTTATGCATTTCTTGCTGCCTGAATACTATACCATTGTTGCTGTACTTACTTGATGTTGTTTTCTATGCTAATTGTGCTAATTTGCTATCCGGGAACGTCCAATTTTAAGCCGGAATGCTGCCCGATTTTCAAGGAAATTAGTTTCATTTTGAGCTTTATTTCAAATTTGGGCAACTTTCTATTTCCTTTTGACTTCCCGGATTTGCACAATCATTGTGAACATGAACCATATCTTTTCTTTTCATTGCGCATAAATATCATCATATCACTAATCCACTTTTCTAACTCACTAATTTCTTTAACCATCTAACTTCCACTCACCTTTAACCCCCTTTAACAATTCTTTCAAAAATATGATGATATTATCGCCTTTTGAATGTGAGTTGTTGATTTTAATGAAGCTTGCTTTCTTGGCTTCCTTGTTCACTTTTGCATATTCATTGCAACATCATGATTGTTCTTTGATAATTGTATCCTGAACATGCCTTCTTTGCTACATGCTAAATGTTTTATATATTCTATCATATTTTTCAGGATGTCGGATAAGGGCAAAGCCATAGCCACTACCTCCAAGAAGAGAAAACACTCTACCCCCTCTATTCCTTCCATCTACAAGAACTATGCCAAGAACCCATTGAATGATGTAGACAAGGAAAATCAACAGTTACCTTCTACCAATCCAGACAAATTCCCCAATCTCTACTGTGAGCTCCGGTTTTCTAAATATCGAACTACAAAGCTGAACATTGAGAAAAAGTTGCTCCTCCCTACTGATGTGAGACGGTCTATTACCGGTCGGATCCTTGAGTTGGGTATTGACTTTGTTGACCGGGATTTGGGGGATATCAATGTATCTTGGGTGAAGGAATTTTACTGCAACTTCTTCCGTCCGACATTGGATTCGGTTCAGGTGAGGGGTAGAGAGATTATGATTACTGAGACTGCGATTGAGAAGGCGCTACAGTGCCGGCATGTCCCGGATGAGCTGTGTGCCCATCAGCAGGCTGAGTTAGCCATACACAGCATGACTTTTGATTATAAGGCACTCAGGACTATTATTGGGTTACCAGATGCCACATGGGTTATGGATGCGAACAATACCAAGCCGAAAGGGATGCTCTTTACTCATCTGACTCGGGAGGCCAAGACTTGGCAGATGATATTCGCTTGCTATGTCCTACCCACCACCCACTTCTCAGAGATCCCTATGGAGATGCTCCTACTTATTGGGTGTGTTATGGAGGGGAAGGAGGTCTCCTTCCCTAGACTTATCCGACAGTGTATGTGGCGGGCGCATATTCGTGGCCTACTTCCATTTCCTACATTGGTCACGAGTATGGCAGCCCTAGCTGAGGTCCCATGGCTGGACGATGATGTGCGACCACCGCCCCCTGATGCCGATGACAGGGAGGTTACTATCCCCTGGGGTGGTTGGGTGCACGAGAGGCCACCTGCCAAACGCCGCTCTCGGGCCAGAGCTGTCATCGGGACGACCAGGCACTGATTTCTTTGGGTGCTGCGCTACCTCCGCTTCCCGACTCTCCGGCATCCGATGAGCAGGATCATCAGGGGGAGGAGGCGGAGGCACCGATTCAGCAGGATGCCCCTGACATTACAGAGCCACCGCAGACTCATGAGGAGCCGGTCCCACAGCCCGAGCCAGAGCCTATTTTTGTACCTCCCACTGATCCTCCGGTTTAGCATCGAGGACGATGCTTGGTTTTAAGTGTGGGGAGGGCACCGGTAGCATTATTTGGGAACCGGTGAACTTTTCAGCCTAGTTATCCTATTTTGCACATTTTTGTATACAGTTTGATGCATTTCTAGTTTGCTTTAGACACTTTTATTGCTTATTTTGGATTTTAGATATCTTGATGCTTTTGGATATTTTTAGATGTTTTGGATGATAGATTCCGTACTTTTAGTTGGATTTTTCTTTATACATTTTTGTTTATCTTTGTTTTTAGTTTGTAGTTGTGATTAGAAATCATACTTTGAATTGCAAAATACTTAGTCACCCTTTTTGCATAAGAAATTGATTTTAAGTGAAAAAGGAAAGGGTGAACTAAGAAAATTTTTGAATTTTTCAATCACAACAATGCCTAGTCAAACATTGAAATTTTCCAAGGAGTTTAAATGTAGGGCATTGACCCAATTGATTGAAAGAAAATTGTTGGTGAAACTTGCTCGAACTACATACTTTGTGAAGCATGTATTGAACTAAGAACACAAGCTTGTGAGACTTGAGCCTATTGATGTGGTTACATTTTATAACCACTTATTTTCCATTCTTGTGTGAAATTGTTCTCTTTCTATGATTGTAATCCTTGATTTGCTTGATTCTATATGTCCATTTATTTCTTGTATTTATGCATTTATATGATTGAGGCCATTACTTCATTAGCCCACTTACCCAAATAGCCAACCTTTTACTCTCCATTGTTAGCCAATTCTGAGCCTATGCTTAACCAACTTGTTCTCAATTTAGCACATTACAAGCCCAAGGTGGAAAACCAATAAAAGTCCTTGTTTGGATCTTTGATTAGCCTAGGCTAGTGAGAGTGTTTATTATTCAAAGTTGGTGAGGCGTGGGAACATTGGATGGGATAAAAGGGGTAGTACACTTTCATGTTTAGGAATTGGGTACATACTCATGTATTGATTAAATGAATAGACCTTATGCATTGATGTTCTTGTATATAGTTTGACAAAAGAAAAAGAAATGAAAAAAAAAAGAGAGAAATAAAAGTGAAAATGAGAAAAACAAAAGAAAAGAAAAGAAAAAAATTGTATATGGAAAAAAGAAGGAAAAATAATAAAGAGGGGACAAAATGCCCCAAAGTGAAGTCAATAAAAAGAAATCAATGCATAAGTGTTATGAATCAAATAAGGATGCATGAATATGTAAGAAAAACTGAAGAATGGGTAGTTAGAATAGCTTCCATTTGTATAGGTCATTATATAGTTAGGTGGGGAAGTCTATGCTAATCAAAGATTCAAATTCTAGTCCACTTAACCATAAATGAGCCTACCTTGACCCTAACCCCATTACAACCTAAATGAAAGACCTCATGATGAATGTATGCATGCATTGAATAAATGTTGATTGTTAGAAGAAAATCAAATTTTGGAAAGCTTGATTAGAAGAGAATTGAGTGAATTGACCCTTAAACACTTGAGTGAATAGAGCGGATACACATAGTTCCTTCTTATTTTAGCATGAGGACATGCTAAGGCTTAAGTGTGGGGAGGTTGACAAACCCCAATTTGACGGTTTGTTTTATATTGAATTTAGAGCATCTTGATAGCCTTTTGTCACATTTAGCCTATGAATTAGCATGGTTTTGTTGTCTCTCCCATATTTGTGCTTAAGTGTAAAAACATGCTTTTAAACCTTATTTTGATGAATTCTAAGTTTCTCTTTGATTCCATAAGATGCCTTGATGTGTTTGCTAGTAATTTCAGGATTAAAATAGGCTAGGCATGAATCAAAGGAAGCAAGGAAGGAAGCACACAAGTGGGGAGAAGCACAAAAAAGCCAAAGAATTGATCCAGGCCACGCACGCGCACGCGCACAAGGCGCTTGCGCGCACATTGCGAAACAGGACAAGGACGTGCACGCGTACCGTGCGCTCACGCGTCAATGGTGGCACATGACCTCATTAATGTAACACGTGCCTGGCGATTTTGGAAGGTTTTCAGCAACCAACTTTGGCGCCAAAATGCATATAAGAGCCAAGGATTGAAGGGGATTGACATACATTCACACCCATAGACTAATTAGGAGATCATTAGGTAGATAGGTAGTTTTAGAAGTAGTTTCTAGAGAGAGAAACTCTCACTTCTCTCTAGAATTAGAATTAGGATTAGGTTTAGGTTAATCTCTCTTCTTAGATCTAGGTTTAATTCATGCTTTGATTCAATTTTCTTTTATCAATTCTCAATCTTCTCATCTCTCTCTTTCTAGTTATGTGCTTTCATAATTGTAATTCTTCACTTGTTTTGGATAGATTGTTGTTCATTTGTTTCCTTTCAATAATGCAATTTGAGGTAATTCATGATAGTTATGATTTCTTTGATTGTTGTTGTTAATTCTTTGCAATAATTGTTGTTAGATTCTATCCTTGTTGTCAATTTACTATGCTTTTCTTTTATGCCTTCCAAGTGTTTGATGAAATGCTTGGTTGGATTTTAGTGTAGCTTTTGTTCCTCTTGGCTTTGGTTGAGTAATTAGTGACTCTTGAGTTATCTAATCCCTTTGTTGATTGATAATTAGAAGTTGCTAATTGATTTGAATGCCTCTAAAGCTAGTCTTTCCTTTAGGAGTTGATTAGGACTTGAGGAATCAAATTGATTCATCCACTTGACTTTCCTCCATGGTTAGAGGTTGACTAAGTGGGAGCAATGGACAATTTGCCATCACAATTGAGGAGGATAACTAGGATAGGACTTCTAGTTCTCATATCTTGCCAAGAGCTTTGCTAGTTGTTAGTTTATTTCCTTTGCCATTCATCTTTCTTGTCTATAATCACAAAAACCCCAAAATAACTCACAACCAATAACAAGACACTTTATTGTAAATCCTAGGGAGAACGACCCGAGGTTTAAATACTTCGGTTATTAATTTTAGGGGTTTGTTACTTGTGACAAACAATCTTTTGTATGAAAGGATTATTGTTTGGTTTAG
>NC_029777.3:59414403-59415255 GCF_000817695.3 Arachis duranensis
GCAGGGAATGGGCGTTTAACGCCAGCTTTCCCCCCTTTTCTGGCGTTTGAACGCCAAAAGTGTTCCTCTCTGGGCTCTTACTGTCCTCAGAGGGATTTTGAACAGTGGTTTGGTTATCCTCTGTCAATTGTTCCTTATTTGGCTTTTTGCTGCTTTGAGCAGTGTTATTCAATGTCTTCCCACTCCTCAGTTGAACTGCTTGACATTCTTCTGTTATCTGTTTAGATATCTACTGTTTTGCTTGATTTAACTGCAGTTTTATGTTCTTGTTAGAAACTTTAGTTTCATGGAGCATCTCTTTAAATTCTGCTAACTGTTCTGTCATCAGGAACAATTGTTGATTAAGCTCAATCATCTGTTCTTGATGATTAGGATCAGTGGCTAGTGCCATGACTTCCTCTTTTGGAGAGAACTCATTGCTAGAGTACAAATATTGGTTTCTAGCAACCGTGTCTATGAGCTCTTGAGCCTCTTCAATTGTCTTCCTCATGTGTATAGATCCACCAGCTGAGTGGTCTAAAGACATCTGAGCTTTTTCTGTAAGCCCATAGTAGAAGATGTCTAATTGTACCCACTCTGAAAACATTTCAGAGGGGCATTTTCTTAGCATACCTCTATACCTCTCCCAGGCGTTATAAAGGGATTCATTATCCTCTTGTTTAAAGCCTTGGATGTCCAGCCTTAGCTGTGTCATCCTCTTTGGAGGGTAAAAGTGATTCAGGAATTTGTCTGATAACTATTTCCATGTCTTTATGCTTGTTGTAGGTTGGTTATTCAACCACCTTTTAGCTTGATCTTTTACAGCAAATGGAAACAGTAATAGTCTGTAGACATCCTGATCCACCTCTTTAT
>NC_029777.3:59421518-59422128 GCF_000817695.3 Arachis duranensis
GATCCTATGGAGTGCTTGAGCTCCTCAATGTCTCTTCCTTGTCTTTGTTGCTCCTCTCTCATGATCCTTTGATCTTCTCTAATTTCATGGAGGATGATGGAGTGTTCTTGGTGCTCCACCCTTAGTTGTCCCATGTTGGAACTCAATTCTCCTAGGGAGGTGTTTAGTTGCTCCCAATAGTTTTGTGGAGGAAAGTGCATCCCTTGAGGTATCTCAGGGATCTCATGATGAGTGGGGTCTCTTGTGTGCTCCATCCTCTTCTTAGTGATGGGCTTGTCCTCATCAATAGGGGTGTCTCCCTCTATGTCAACTCCAACTGAATAACAGAGGTGACAAATGAGATGAGGAAAGGCTAACCTTTCCAAGGTAGAGGACTTGTCCGCCACCTTGTAGAGTTCTTGAGCTATAACCTCATGAACTTCTATTTCTTCTCCAATCATGATACTATGAATCATGATAGCCCGGTCTATAGTAACTTCGGACCGGTTGCTAGTAGGAATGATTGAGCGTTGGATAAACTCCAACCATCCTCTGGCCACGGGTTTGAGGTCATGCCTTCTCAATTGAACCGGCTTCCCTCTTGAATCTCTCTTCCATTGAGCGCCCTCTT
>NC_029777.3:59422281-59423031 GCF_000817695.3 Arachis duranensis
AAATCCAAGTATTTCCCCCGAACCATAGTAAGCCAATTCTTTAGATCCGGGTTCATACTTTGGTCATGGTTCTTGGTGATCCATGCATTGGCATAGAACTCTTGAACCATTAAGATTCTGACTTGTTGAATGGGGTTGGTAAGAACTTCCCAACCTCTTCTTCGGATCTCATGTCGGATCTCCGGATATTCACCCTTTTTGAGTGAAAAAGGGACCTCGAAGATCACCTTCTTCAAGGCCACAACTTCATAGAAGTGGTCTTGATGCACCCTTGAGATGAATCTTTCCATCTCCCATGACTCGGAGGTGGAAGCTTTTGCCTTCCCTTTCCTCTTTCTAGAGGTTTATCCAGCCTTGGATGCCATAAATGGTTATGGAAAAACAAAAAGCAATGCTTTTACCACACCAAACTTAAAATGTTTGCTCGTCCTCGAGCAAAAGAAGAAAGAAGAGAGTAGAAGAAGAAGAAATGAGGAGAAAGGGAATGGCTTTGTATTCGGCCAAGTGAGGGTGGGTTTGGTTGGGAAAGTGGTTTGAATTTGAATGGTGAGGTAGGTGGGATTTTATGAAGGATGGATGTGAGTGGTGAAGAGAAAGATGGGATTTGATAGGTGAAGGGTTTTTGGGGAAGAGGTGTTGAGGTGATTGGTGAAGAAGAAAGAGAGTGGTAGTGTAGGTGGGGATCCTGTGGGGTCCACAGATCCTAAGGTGTCAAGGAAAAGTCATCCCTGCACCAAATGGCATGCAAAA
>NC_029777.3:59423114-59423377 GCF_000817695.3 Arachis duranensis
ATCCCATTTCTGGCGTTTAACGCCAGCTTCTTGCCCTTTTCTGGCGTTTAACGCCAGTCTGGTGCCCCTTTCTGGCGTTAAACGCCCAGAATGGTGCCAGACTGGGCGTTAAACGCCCAACAGCTAGCCTCACTGGCGTTTAAACGCCAGTGGGTTCTTCCTCCAGGGTGTGCTGTTTTTCCTTTTGTTTTTCATTCTGTTTTTGCTTTTTTCATTGATTTTGTGACTTCTCATGATCATCAACCTACAAAAGACATAAAATA
>NC_029777.3:59423477-59424434 GCF_000817695.3 Arachis duranensis
CAAATAAAAAGAGATTACAAAAATAACTTAAAAAGGCCGACCAACAGCAAGGTCGGACCCAACAAAAGGAGGTACTCGAAATGCCCGAGGTCCGAGGAAAAGCCCGGATCCAAAGAAAGAAGCCTTAAAACAGCGAAAACAAAGATTTCGAAAACGCTTACTAGAAAGTTGCTATACAACTAAAAAGTACAAGCGAAAAAAAAAAAAACGAAAACAAAGTTCCAAGCGCTAGCTAAAAAGTTGTTATCCAAAAACAACTAAAAAGCACAAAAAGCGGGACAAAAAGTCAAAACGCGAACAAAAACACCGCATAATAAAGTTACTACAAGTAGCTAATAAGCAAAAGGTGTCCAAAAGCGTTCACAGAAATCATCCAAAAAAGAGCCCACAGGCCGGCAAAACACCAAAAATAAAGATTACAGAGGACCAAGGTCCTTTCCGGACTCCACATCAACAGAAGGCTGCGGAGGAACCATAGATATCGGGACTGCATTGACGGCAACGTCATCCCGGTTTGAAACCTCCACACCAGATCCATCCCCGGCCAAAGGTGAAGTCGGGTTCTCCACCGGAACTTTGGGGTCGGACACCGGAACCTCATCCTCATTGGGAGCAGGAACAATCTTTCCCTCCACAACAACGTTATCCGTACTAAATAAGCTCAGATCCAGGTCAGGAGCAAGAACTCGGACCTGAGCCTTCAAATTCTCAAACATAGCATCCATACCCTTGGCCACATGACCTTCTAGCTCGTAAAAATCATCCTGAGCAGATTGCAACTTCTCCTTTGTCTCCACAAGCTCGGCATATATCCGAGTATAATTCTCCGCGCCGCCTTCGCCATCTCCTCAGATGTCTTCGCTGCCGCCACAGCCGCGGTAGCTTTAGTTTTCTCTTTCTCCAAAGAGGCCTCCAACTCAGTAATCCTAGCAGCCTTCAGTTGACTAATCCTATCAA
>NC_029777.3:59431810-59434863 GCF_000817695.3 Arachis duranensis
CTGACAAAGGTCCAAGAAAGAGGATTACAAAAATAACTTAGAAGAGATCGACCTAACAAAGTCGGTCTCCTACAAGATAAGTTATAAAAGTAATCCCTGAAAGAGACCTGACAAAGGTCCAAGAAAGAGAATTACAAAAATAACTTAGAAGAGATCGACCTAACGAAGTCGGTCTCCTACATGAGAAGTTATAAAAGTAATCCTTGAAAGAGACCTGACAATGGTCCAAGAAAGAGGGTTACAAAAATAACTTAGAAGGGATCGACCTAACAAAGTCGGTCTCCTACAAGACAAGTTATAAAGGTAATCCCTGAAAGAGACCTAACAAAGGTCCAAGAATGAGGATTACAAAAATAACTTAGAAGAGATTGACCTAACGAAGTCGGTCTCCTACAAGACAAGTTGTAAAAGTAATCCCTGAAAGAGACCTAACTGAGGTCCAAGAATGAGGATTACAAAAATAACTTAGAAGAGATCGACCTAACGAAGTCGGTCTCCTACAAGACAAGTTATAAAAGTAATCCCTGAAAGAGACCTGACAAAGGTCCAAGAAAGAGGATTACAAAAATAACTTAGAAGGGATCGACCTAACGAAGTCGGTCTCCTACAAGACAAGTTGTAAAAGTAATCACTGAAAGAGACCTAACAAAGGTCCAAGAATGAGGATTACAAAAATAACTTAGAAGAGATCGACATAACGAAGTCGGTCTCCTACAAGACAAGTTATAAAAGTAATCCCTGAAAGAGACCTGACAAAGGTCCAAGAAAGAGGATTACAAAAATAACTTAGAAGAGATCGACCTAACGAAGTTGGCCTCCTACAAGACAAGTTATAAAAGTAATCCCTGAAAGAGACCTGACAAAGGTCCAAGAAAGAGGATTACAAAAATAACTTAGAAGAGATCGACCTAACGAAGTCGGTCTTTTACAAGACAAGTTTTAAAAGTAATCCCTGAAAGAGACCTGACAAAGGTCCAAGAAAGAGGATTAAAAAAATAACTTAGAAGGGATCGACCTAATGAAGTCGGTCTCCTACAAGACAAGTTATAAAGGTAATCCCTGAAAGAGACCTAACAAAGGTCCAAGAAAGAGGATTACAAAAATAACTTAGAAGAGATTGACCTAACGAAGTCGGTCTCCTACATGACAAGTTGTAAAAGTAATCCTTGAAGGAGACCTAACAAAGGTCAAAGAAAGAGGATTACAAAAATTACTTAGAAGAGATTGACCTAACGAAGTCAGTCTCCTACAAGACAAGTTGTAAAAGTAATCCCTAAACGAGACCTAACAAAAGTCCAAGAATGAGGATTACAAAAATAACTTAGAGAACATCGACCTAACGAAGTCGGTCTCCTACAAGATAAGTTATAAAAGTAAACCCTGAAAGAGACCTGACAAAGGTCCAAGAAAGAGGATTAGAAAAATAACTTAGAAGAGATCGACCTAACGAAGTCGGTCTCCTACAAGACAAGTTATAAAAGTAATCCCTGAAAAAGACCTGACAAAGGTCCAAGAAAGAGGATTACAAAAATAACATAGAAGAGATCAACCTAACGAAGTCGGTCTCCTACAAGACAAGTTATAAAAGTAATCCCTGAAAGAGACCTGACAATGGTCCAAGAAAGAGGATTACAAAAATAACTTAGAAGAGATCGACCTAACGAAGTCGGTCTCCTACAAGACAAGTTATAAAAGTAATCCCTGAAAGAGACCTGACAAAGGTCCAAGAAAGAGGATTACAAAAATAACTTAGAAGATATCGACCTAACAAAGTCGGTCTCCTACAAGACAAGTTATAAAAGTAATCCCTGAAAGAGACCTGACAAAGGTCCAAGAAAGAGGATTACAAAAATAACTTAGAAGAGATCGACCTAACGAAGTCAGTCTCCAAAAAGACAAGTTATAAAAGTAATCCCTGAAAGAAACCTGACAAAGGTCTAAGAAAGAGTATTACAAAAATAACTTAGAAGTGATCGACCTAACGAAGTCGGTCTCCTACAAGAAAAGTTATAAAAGTAATCGCTGAAAGAGACCTAATAAAGGTCCAAGAAAGAGGATTACAAAAATAACTTAGAAGAGATCGACCTAACGAAGTCGGTCTCCTACAAGACAAGTTATAAAGGTAATCCCTGTAAGAGACCTAACAAAGGTCCAAGAAAGAGGATTACAAAAATAACTTAGAAGAGATCGACCTAACGAAGTTGGTCTCCTACAAGACAAGTTATAAAAGTAATCCATGAAAGAGACCTAACAAAGGTCCAAGAAAGAGGATTACAAAAATAACTTAGAAGAGATTGACCTAACGAAGTCGTTCTCCTACAGGACAAGTTATAAAAGTAATCCTTGAAAGAGCCCTAATAAAGGTCCAAGAAAGAGGATTACAAAAATAACTTAGAAGAGATTGACCTAACGAAGTCGGTCTCTTACAAGACAAGTTGTAAATGTAATCCTTGAAGGAGACCTAACAAAGGTCCAAGAAAGAGGATTACAAAAATAACATAGAAGAGATCGACCAAACGAAGTCGGTCTCTTACAAGACAAGTTATAAAAGTAATCCCTGAAAGAGACCTGACAAAGGTCCAAGAAAGAGGATTACAAAAATAACTTAGAAGGGATCGACCTAATGAAGTTGGTCTCCTACAAGACAAGTTATAAAGGAAATCCCTGAAAGAGACCTAACAAAGGTCCAAGAAAGAGGATTACAAAAATAACTTAGAAGAGATTGACCTAACGAAGTCGGTCTCCTACAAGACAAGTTGTAAAAGTAATCCTTGAAGGAGACCTAACAAAGGTCAAAGAAAGAGGATTACAAAAATTACTTACAAGAGATTGACCTAACAAAGTCGGTCTCCTACAAGACAAGTTGTAAAAGTAATCCCTGAACGAGACCTAAGAAAGGTCCAAGAATGAGGATTACAAAAATAACTTAGAAGAGATCGACCTAAGGAAGTCGGTCTCCTACAAGATAAGTTATAAAAGTAAACCCTGAAAGAGACCTGACAAAGGTCCAAGAAAGAGGATTACAAAAATAACTTAGAAGAGATCGACCTAAC